>NC_137982.1:28695056-28895056 GCF_963924665.1 Micromys minutus | reverse complement strand
AAATCTACTACAAAATGAATCAAAGTTATATTCTTAATATCTCACATTTTCAAATATAGATAAGATTCTGTTAATGTATTCTTAATTAGAGAGTTTTTCTAAAGATATTTTTCATCCAACTATTGAGGTTGTACTAATAGACCATTAGGTTATAGATGTGCCTTAAAAAAGGAAGGGTCTCTTCAGTATTACAAAGAAAATACCATATGATTTGGAACAGGTCTATTATCTTTTGAAAAAGAATATAATAATGTTTCAGATTGGGAATAAGTTTTCTATGACTGCAACAAACAAGCAAATATAGAGAAAACTACCATAAATTGGTGGCTGAAACTATTAAGATACAATCAATTCTTCACTGTGAGTCCATAATTAGGGTGTTATTTGTACTATTAGGGTTCTAGATTAGCTAAGAATCAACTTCCATAATACCTACAGCATTAGCTAATTATATTTCCAAAGAAACCATTTCCAAATAAAGTTATTTTTGGTTTTACAAAAACCGAGGAATTTTTGTGTACTACAGTTCTACAATAATTATTTATTTTTATTTGCCATATGTGTGATTTATTCTGTTTGTTTAGATGGTATTTTAGATGCCAGATAGTCACAAATGTACCTGAAAGCTTTCCCACATGGTGATGTATTCAGTTTATTTAAAACTATATAGTTACAAACTAAATGAAATGAATGTAGTTTTAAACTGTTGACAAAATGATGTTGGTAAATTTGTGGGTTTTTTTTTTTATTGCTCATGTTTATGTATTATTCCTGCTCTCTATAAATTTCTAGTTGGAATTAGAGAATGATTCACTCCAGTAGTGTGTTATTATGAGAACAAAATTTGAATCTTGGGGTGCAGATATTTCAATCATGATCATTTTTTAACTTTATTTTAAAAAACAAAGATAAATGAACAGATTTTTAAGCATTTTTGCATAAAAGTAAACAATTACATTTTCTATAGGGTTATAATTAAGTATTTGTGGTACATATACATACACATATGTATATATGTAAAAATAATATAGAAAAGAGGTTATTAATTTGAGTAGATAGAAGAGAAACTGGAAGGGGCTGTAGGAAGGAAAGGGGGATGTGATGCAGTTCTATTTCAATTAAATTATATTCTTTTTTTTTCTTTTTTCTTGAACTACACATAGTCTGTAGGTTGTTTCTGGGGTGTTCAGAGCTTTCTGGGGTTAGTATCCCATTATCAGCGACTGCATATTATGTTTATTCTTTTGTGACTGGGTTATCTCACTCAGGATGATATTCTCTAGATGCATCCATTTTCTTAAGAATTTCGTTAGGCCATTGTTTCTAATAGCTGAGTAGTACTCCATTGTGTAAATGTACCACAATTTTTGTATCCATTAATCTACTGAAGGACATCTGGGTTCTTTCCAGCTTCTAGCTATTATAAATAGAGCTGCAATGAACATTGTGGTACATGTAAATTTGTTGAATGTTGGAGCATCTCTGGGGTAAATGCCCAGAAGTGGAATAACTGGGTCTTCAGGTATTACTATGTCCATTTTTCTGAGGAATCGCCAGACTGATTTCCAGAGTGGTTGTATCAGTTTACCACCCCACCAGTAGTGGAGAATTGTTCGTCTTTATCCACATTCTCGCCAGCATCTATTGTCATCTGAGTTTTGGATCTTGGCCAATCTGACTGCTGTGAGGTGGAATCTCAGGGTTGTTTTGATTTGCATTTCCCTGATGGCTAAGGATATTGAGTACTTTCTTAGATGTTTCTCAGCCATTCGATATTCCTCGATTGAGAACTTTTTGTTTAAGTCTGTACCCCATTTTTTAATAGGGTTGTTTGATTCTCTGATATCTCGCTTTTTGAGTTATTTGTATACCTTGGATATTAGGCCTCTATCTGATGTGGGGTTGGTAAATATCTTTTCCCACTCTGTTGGCTGCCGTTTTGTTTTCATGATACTGTGTTTAGCCTTACAGAAACTTTGAAATCTCATTAAGTCCCATTTGTCAATCTTTGACCTTAGAGCTTGAGCTATTGGTGTTCTGTTTAAGAAATTTTCTCTTGTGCCTATGAGTTCTAAGGTTTTCCCTATTTTCTTATCTAATAGTTTCAGAGTACCTGGTTTAATGTGGAGATCTTTGATCCACATGCACTTGAGCTTTGTACAAGGAGATAAGAAAGGGTCGATTTTCATTCTTCTCCATGCTGAGTGCCAGTTGGACCAGCACCATTTGTTGAATAGGCTGTCCTTTTTCCATTGAATGTTTACAGCTCCTTTGTCAAAAATCAGGTGACCATATACATGAGGGATCATTTCTGGATCTTCTATTCTATTCCATTGATCCACATGCCTATTTCTGTACCAGTACCATGCAGTTTTCAGCACAATTGCCTTGTAATATAGCTTGAGGTCAGGGATAGTGATTCCTGCAGATGTTTTCTTGTTGTTGAGGATGTATTTTGCTATTCTAGGTCTTTTGTTATTCCAAATGAATTTGCACATTGCTCTTTCCAACTCAGTGAATAACTAGGTTGGAATTTTGATGGGGATTGCATTGAATCTGTAGATTGCTTTTGGTAAGATGATCATTTTTAAAATGTTGATCCTTCCAATCCATGAGCATGAGAGATTTTTCCATTTTCTGAGGTCTTCCTTAATTTCCTTCTTTAGAGTTTTAAAGGTCTATCACTTGCTTATTTATAGTCACACCAAGTTATTTCATAGTTTTTGTGAGTATTGTGAATGGTATCTTTTCCCTAATTTCTTTCTCCACATGTTTGTCCTTTGAATATAGAAGGATACTGATTTGTTTGAGTTAATTTTATATCCAGCCCCTTTGCTGAACTTGTTTATCAGCTGTAGTAGTTCTCTGGTGGAATTTATGAAGCAATCATTTATGAAATGCCAGTCTAAGCAATGGTTGTGATCTTACAAAAAAAGAGAATAAATAACACATAAAATATGTCAGGGATGAATATTTATCTTTATCAGTGGAAGCCAGAGAGTATAGGAGTAGGAGACACTTAAGGTGTGGCCTTCAAGCTATGTGAGTCAGTGACATCTGTGAAGAAAATAAGACTATGAAAGGGTTTTTTTTTTTAATTACAGAAAAAAACAGAAAGGAGAAGGCCACTTGTACAAAAATACTGTCTGTGGTCCTAGAGTAGTCAGGACACAGGGTAGGCGTGAGTGTGAGAGAATACTGGGCATTTAGTCACAATAAGCTCAGGGTACCAGTTAAAAATTTGGTAAGCCATTTTCAAGACTTTGGATTTTATTCAATATAATGACAGGCCAGCTACAAGATACGAGTAGTGAAACATAACATTTTCATAAGCAAATTCTCATATCATCATACAGATGCTAGAAGACAGAGCAGTAAACAAGATACCTTGAGTTGAGGGCTTTGCACAGTCAGTTCTGAGGCAACAAAATCTCTGAAGGCAGGGAAGGTACTGTCAGCATGCACAGTACTCCTAACTAAAAGGCAATAATGTCACCTGGATGAAGAATAATTCTGATCTTTCAGGAAATTATTTTTGACATCAAATCACACTCTATATAAAACTACATAGGCATGAACTAAACAGATACAATAAAAAATGAAACAAATTATATGTTGGAGACTACTCTAAAGATGGATTGAAAGCACAGTACAGCCATAGGACATGGTAACAATGTCATTAAGGAGTAAGAAAGTAACTGTTTTAATTTTTTATTTCTCTTTTTAAAATGCAAAGGGAAATATTTAAGAAAGTTACAATGTGTTATATAGAATGTTATTTAAGAAAACAGTATTTAAATATTTCATAATGCAGGTAAGTGGCTAAAATTTTCTGATAGCTTTTTTTAATCACATAATACCTGATTGTAAAATAATTAATCATCAGATGCACCAAAATTTATATTATAAATATAGTCTTGATTTGAACATTCTCATATAGTGATAATGAGACCTGATAGATTATGTTTATAAAAAATCAAAAAATAGACTGATATAAAGAGCACTTACATATTTGAAAAACTGATCTCATAACCTACACTCTACTAAAGTATGTAGCTATACTACAGAAAGCAATCAATAACATCTCCAGATAATTTCATTATGAAATATTGATAATATTTAGTGGTAAAAATGTGAATAATTTAATTTTTATGGCAGTTATAAAAATTGTGAAGAATGAAATGTTGAAATTGAACAAAATTTAAATAAAATCAGTTTATGATTACAAGCTACTTTTCTCCTTTATTTTTATTCTATTTTTATGTTTAGTGTAAGTTGTGTTATGATTAAAAACATGAACTACTTTTAAAGAAGTTTAGCTTCCTTTCTGCTGGGACAGACAGACAACGAATCTAATCCTTAGAAGAGGCTATATCCTGAGGCATACCAGAGAATCCTCTGCACTCACAGCATTTGGTAAAACACCCCACCCAAAGTCCCAAAGCTGCGGCTGAGAGACCAGTTGATTTGGGAACCCACCCCACCTCCCAAGCCATCACAACCCACTGAATACCACTCCCCTTCTGCCTGGCCCTTTCTGCTGGGCCAAACTGCTAGCTAGTCTGCTCCATGGAAAAGACTATATCCTGAGGCATACCAGAAGATCCACTGCATTCAGAGCATTTGACTGCTAGCTAGTCTAATTCCCAGAAGACACATATCCTATTGGCTGCTCTCAGAGCATTTGATACCACATCCTGAGGCATCCTAAGATATCTCCTGCACTAGGGAATTTGACCCCACAGCTGAAGACATCCCAGGAGATCCACTGTACCGAGGACACCAGAGTTTGAAGGGATCCCAGAAGTACTACTGTACACAGAGTAACTAGGCAAACAACCTGTATCAACCCAGAGACAAAAGAGGCAGACCCTAAACTGAGTCAGACCAGTAAACACCAGGGATAACCAGACAGCAAGAGGCAAACACAAGATCATAATCAACAGAAGCCAATATACATGACCATCATCAGAACCTACTTCTTCCACCACATCAAGCTCTGAATACAGAAATACACCTAAAAATCAGGAAGCTGAACCAAAACCCTATCACATGAAGTTAAGCGAATCCTTTAAAGATAATACAACTAACTCATTGAGAGAAATTCAGGAAAACACAGGTAAACAGGTTAAGGAATTGCATAAAGTTTCCCAAGACCTAAAGGTGGAGATAGAACCAATAAGGAAGACACAAATAGAGTCAAACCTGGAAATTGAAACCCTAGAAAGAGGTCAGGAATTACAGATGTAAGTATTACCAACAGAATACAAGAGATAGAAGAGAGATTCTCAGGTATAGCAGACACCTGAGAAGTGTTTGATACTACTGTTGAAAAAATTCAAAACATAAAAACTACTACCACCAAAAATCTAGATAATTCAGGACTCAATAAAAAGACCAAACTATAGAATAATTAAAATAGAGGAGAATGAAAATTCCCTGCTCAAAATCATAGACAAATATTTCCCCAACCAAAAGAATAAAATGGCAATAAATGTACAAGAAACATTTGAGCACCAAACAAATAGGACTGGAGAAGGAAATCTTCTACCCACTTAATAATCAAAACACTAAATCCACAGAACATAGAAATAATATTAAAAGCTGCAAAGGAAAAGGCACAACTAACAAACAAAGGTAGATCAATTAGAATTACACCAGACTTCTCAACAGAGACTATAAAACCTGACCTAGTCAGAGGTCGTACAGACTTTAAAAGAATACAAATGCCACCTAAGGCTACTGAACCTAGCAAAACTCTCAATCAACGTAGATGGAGAAATCAAATATTTCAGGGCAAAACCAAATTCTAAGAGTATCTGTCTACCAATCCAGCCCCACAGAGGATCCTAAAATGAAAACTCCAACACAATTATGGTATCTACAACAAAAAAAGTCAAAATACTAATATCTCACAACAAAGCCAAAAAGAAAGAAACACAAGCACATAAGGCAACCTATAAAATCAAATACAGCAGAAATCAATAGTCATCTCTCCTTAATATCTCTCAATATTAATGGACTCAAGTCACCTATAAAAAGACATAAAAAAAAAAAACAATAAGTGTATAGCACCCTCTCAAAATGGGGTACTCCTAGAACTTAAATCATTAACTCAAGAGCTAAGAAGATAGGCTTGTGGTAATTTTTGGTATTTAAAAATCATTATGTTTAATCTTTATACACCAAGAAAACTTTGAAAATTTCCATGTTATGTTTTCTTTTACATATACTTTATGGTCATTGTGAATAGTATGATTTCAATAAATACTCTCAAACCTTTAAAAAAAATCAAGTACTGACAAAAATATATTCATATAGTCTTATGTTAAAATGCTTTTAATAATCTGTACAGGTATCTCTGGTTTTTTAAAAATAAAGTTGTAAAGAAAAAAAGAAGACATAAGCTGACAGACTGGATACTCAAACATTTTGCAAACTACAAAAAACACACCTCAATAACAAAGACAGAATTATATCAGAGTAAAAGGATAAAAAAACATCTTTCAAGCAAATGGTACCAAGAAACCATTCTAATATCCAATAAAATAGATGTTCAACTCAAAGTTATCAAACATGATGAGAAAGTTATTTAATATTCACTAAAGAGAAAAATCCACCCAGAGAAAGTCTCAATACTGAACATCTATGCAGCAAATTCAAGGGCATCCACATTCATTAAAATAATAATAAGTAAAATAAACATTCTTAAAGCTCAAAAAAAAAACATTGAACCCCCACACAAATAATAGTGGGAGACTTCAACACTCCACTCTCACCAATAGACAGGTTATTAAAACAGAAATTAAAGAGACAACGTGAAACTAAGAGAGGTTATGAACCAATTACATTTAACAGATACCTGCAGCACATTTCATCCTAAAATAAAATTGACCTTCTTCTCAGCACCTCATGTTACTGTCTCCAAAACTTACCACATAATTTGTCCCAAAACTACCCTACACAGATACAAGAATATCGAATAATCCCATGTAACTTATCAGAACACCAAAGTCTAAGGCTGGTCTGCAATAACAGCAAAAGAAAACAATCAAACAAAACAGAAAACCTGCAGAGATGTGGAAACTGAAAAACTCTCTACTCAATGATAACTTGGTTATCTCACTTATGAAAATTGATGTAAAATACTCAACACAATTTTTGCTACCTGAATCCAAGAACATATCAAAACCATCAATCACCATGATCAAGTAGTATAAATCCAAAGAATGCAAGGTTCATTCAATATATAAAAATCAATTAACATAATCCATGACATAAACAAACTCAAAGAAGAAAAGTCACATCATCTCCTTAGTTACAGAAAAATCGTTTGACAAGATACAACGCCCCTTCATGTTAAAAGTATTGGAGAGATTAAAAATTCAAGGCACATATTAACATAATAAAAGAAATTTACTGCAAAGTAACAGCCAATATTAAATTAAATAAAGAGATATTTGAAGCAATACCATTAGAATGAGGAACAAGACAAGGGTGCCCACTCTCCTCATATCTATTCAGTATAGTACTCAAAGCACTATCTAGAACAATAAGACAACAAAAAGAGATCAAGGGGATACAAATTGGCAATATGAAATTAAGGTTTCATTATTTGCAGATGGTATATTATAGTATACATAAGTGACCCCAAAAGTTCTGCCAGAGAACTTCTACTGATGAAAAACAACTTCAGCAAAGTGACCAGATATAAAATTAACTCAAATCATCAACCTTCCTTTAACCAAATGATAAACAGGCTGAGAAAGAAATTAGGGAAACAATTTCCTTCAAAACATCCTCAAATAATATAAAATATCTTGGGGTAAGACTAACAAAATAAACAAAATATCTCTATGACAATAATTTCAAGTATCTCAAGAAAGAAATCAAAGAATATCTCACAAAATGGAAAGAACTGCCTTGCTCATGGATTGGCAGAGTTAACATAGTAAAAATGGCCATCCTACTAATGGCTTCTACAGATCCATTCAATCCCATCAAAATATAAACACAGTTCTTCCAAGGCATGACAAAGCAATTCTCAAATTCATCTGGAAAGGGCAAAAGATGAGAATAGCAAAAACAATTCTCAACAATTAAAAAACAGCTGTGAGAATCACCATCCCTGACTTCAAGCAACACTACAGAGAAATTTCAATTTAAAAAATGCCTGATATTGATACAGAGACAGATAGGTTGATCAATGGAATAGAATTAAAGACCCAGAAATAAAACCACACACTTATACTTGATCTTTGATATAGAAGCCAAAAATATACAATAGAAAAAAAGAAAGCATCTTCAATAAATGGCAATGATCTAACTGGCTATCGGTGTATAGAAACATTAAAATAAACCCATATTTGTAATCCTGCACAAAGCTAAAGTACAAGTGGATCTATGACCTCAACATAAATCTAGACACACTGAATGTAATAGAATAGAAAGTGGAAAAGAGGCTTGAACTCACTGGCACAGGGCGAAATTTTCTACACAGGATTCTAATGGCTCATGCTCTAAGATCAAGAATAAATAAACGGGACCTCATGAAACTGGAAAGCTTCTGTCAAGCAAAGAACAAAGCCAGTACGATAAATCAGCAATCTACAGAGTGGGAACAAATCTTCACTAACCCCACATTCAATAGAGGCTAATAACCAAAACATATAAAGAACCCAAGAAGCTAACCACCAAAATATCAAACAACCCAGCCAAAAAACAAGGTATACAACTAAACCAAGTATTAACGACAAAGATATCTCAAATGACTGAGAAACACCTAAAGAAATACTTAAAGTCCTTAGTGATCAGAGAATGACAAATCAGAAGAACCCTAAGATGGGACCATACAGCAATCAGAATAGCCAAGATCAAAACCTCATGTGACAACACATCTGTGAGGATGTGAAGAAAGAAGAATACTCCTCCATTGATTATAGCATTGCAAACATGTTCAAACACTCTGAAAATCAATTTGGAGGTTCTTCAGAAAATTGGAAATAGATCTACCTAAAGACTCAGCAAGACCATTCTTAGAAATATACCCCAAAATGCCCCACCATTCTCCATTATATTCATTATGGCCTTATTTTTGATAGCCAGAACATGGAAACAACCAGATGTCCTAAAACAGAAGAATGAATACAAAAAATGTGGTCCATTTGCACAATGATATAGTACTCAGACATTAATAATGAGGACATTTTGAGTTTTGCAGGAAAATGGGTAGAACTAGAAAATATCATCCTGAGTGAGGTAACTTGGACCCAAAAGGACATGTAAGGTATGTCCTACTAGCCAAAAAAAAAAAAAAAAAAAAAAAAAAAAAAAAAAAAAAAAAAAAAAACGTACAGAATACACAAAATACAAAATACACAGAACTCAAGAATGTCAACAATCAAGGATGACTCAGTCCCACAATGGACAGAGAAGAAAGCAACCACAGCGGTAGAAGGGAACCTGGTAGAGAATGGAGATGGCGATGGTGGGAGGGGAACATGGTCTGGTACTGGGTGGCAGAAAAGGACTTAAACCCTGAAGGCCAGTGAAAAGAATGGAAACAGTCAAACTCAGTAGGTTATCTTAGGAGACAGAATGTTGGCAGTACCCTCCAAAATGTACCAGAGACTTGGAGGTAAGAGACCTTCAGGACAAAAAGCATGAGTGAATCCTAGATTTGCTTTTCTACAGAGAGGAGGGAACTTGTAGAGCCCACCTCCAGCAGAAAGATAGGGCATCAAGTGAGGGATAGGGTTGCTATGGTACAGTCAAAACTCTGACTCATAATTGTTCCTGTCTGGGAAAAAAAAAAAACTGCAGAGATAGAACTGGAGAAAAGCATGAGGAAAAGAAAGTCCAGGGAAAGGCCAAAAGGAAGACCCAGCTCAAGGGGAGGCCCCGAGGCCTGACACCATTGTAGAGGCTGTGGAACGCTCATCCAAAGTGACCTGTCATGACTGCCCTCTGAAAGATGGAACAAGCAGCTAAAAGAGTCACATACAGATATTTGCACCCAACCAACCAACAAAAGATGCTGACTCATGTGGTTGTATTAGGAAAATCCTGGAGGAAGCTGAGAGGAGGGTGACCATGTAAGAGGACCAGCAGTGTCAACTAACCTGGACCCTTGAGATCTCTCAAATACTAGATCACCAGCCAGCAGCACACACTGGCTGATGTGAGTCTCTCGGCACATAGACAGCAGAAGACGATAGGTTCTGGGTTCAGTCAGAGAAGAAACACTTCACCCTCAAGAGACTGGAGACCCTAGGGAGTTTGGAGGTCTGGTGGGATGGGTGGAGTGAGGACATCCTCACAGAGACAGGTGGAGCGGATGTGGGCCAGTAGGACGGTGGATTGGAAGGGGATAAAATCTTGAGTGTAAAATTTTTAAAAATTTAAACTTCATAAAATTAAATCATTATCACATTTAGACTGAAATGCTTACATATATAACAAATCTTCACGCACACACATAGACACTGAGGGCCATTAAGGAGAAGAAATGGAGGCAGACACACAAGAGGGGCTGGAAGAAATGGGTAAAGATATGAATGAGATCTACAAACAAGAAATTTTAAAAAGCAAAATTAAAACTAAAGGAAATATTCAAAAGTACCATTTATGTAACTAACAAATTTTAGAGAGTTATTTCGTAAAATGGTAGTCCATTATAAATGACAAAAATAAGTTTAAAAATTAAATATTTATAAAAATAATTAACATATCACAGATATAATAATTTGGGTTTTCATTGCTGTTACTGTTATTGCTATCTTAGATTTTTATAATTATCTTTTTTCTTATGGACAATAATTTAGCAAACCTTTAAAAACAAATTTTATAGAAAATTTTATCACAGTTAGACTGTCATGGTTTTGGTTTGATTAAAGATCTTATACATAGGAGACAAATTAAATTATACATAAGAAGTGAAAATAGAAAATAATGACCATATGTCCATATAAAGCTGGAGTGATGCCTCAGCCATCAAAAGTACTTGCTGCTGTTGCAGATGACCTGGATATTGTTCCCAAAACTCACATAACAGCTAACAATAATTCTTAAGTCTAGTTCCAGAGATCCAACACGCTCTTCTGGCCTCTACAGAAATGTAATGTATATACATACATGCAATCAAAACATCATGTGTGTGTATACATATATATATATACATATATATAATGAATAATACTCATATTTACATATAAAGATAAAATAAATACATCTTTTAAAATAATGCATTACATTTTATCAAAATTTAAAATAACTACTTTCAAAAACATATTTTTAAAGGAAGCAACACATAATTTAATTTGAGAATAAGAAAAACATAAACAGTTCATAAAAGACTACAGAACAACATAAAATTATATGAAATTTCTATAGTTAACAAAAAAAGCAAATAATGAAACTAACAGTGTATTCTACAAAACCTTAACTAAACTGGGTTAAAGTTAACACACGTGGCTGTGAAGCTCTGGCAAAGATGTTGAGGATCCAGAACGCTCCTATGCTGCCGAGGGGAGCAGAAAACAGTCCTATGAGTTGTCAAAACAGACTGGCAGCACCTCAAAAATTAAACACAAACTTAGCATATGACTCAGCATTTCTACTACTTGGTATCTTTCTAGGAGTTATGAGAACATATGTCCAAACACAGATTTGTACATAAATGTAGCAGGATCTATTCATCACTGTTAAAAAAAATGAGAACAACCTAAATGCCCATTAAGGGAAAGGGTAAACAATTGCTGTCTGTCCATATGCCAGGGTTTAAATTTTAATGGATGCCTCCCACATATGTCTTGGATTCCTGCTCCCTAATGTTCAGCTGTCTTGATGTAGAGTATATAGGATTTGTTTAGATAACAGAGGCAGAACCCTCCTCAGTGGACACATACTGCTACAAAAGCTGATGGAGTGGGTCTCCCTGACCTGGGCTCCTATCTGAAGATACAATGGCCTTACTCAAGAGTATAAAGCAATTCATTGTATTACTGGGGCCAAGAATTCAATCAGTTGACCCTAGATTACCAACACTCAGGGACTAGAACAAATATACTTTAATCCTAAATAAATTACCCTGTGTCACTTATTCAGTTTGATCGAACCACTGATAATGCTCAAAACAATGATTAACCTAAAACTCATAACGCTGAGCAGACACAGTCAAGCATTGGAGTTGGTGGATACAAGATCCCAGTCTTCGGATCCCTACAAGATCAAACTAAACAATTTTTGTAAAAATTAGGTTAGTGAATGTCAATAGCTGATGGAAGAATGAAGTCATAAATTTCCATGGATGATTTATAATTATGAGGAAGAAACAGGGCCCTATGTTTTGAAATTTGTCAAAATTAGCCATTTGGATACCTCAATATGATGATTTAAAATTATGTAATCCCTCAATAATTCCCTAACTTGTAGTCACTAACACTGAGGCCTGTTCTATAAATCAGTTTATTCTTGATACTCTTGCTTTTTAATTTGATTTTTCCACTTCAAAGCTGCCAATATTGTTTTATTATAATCATTACCTCTGATTTTTTTTAATATTCCATACTTTTCATGTTGGAGTAAATACCCACTAACTAGACCCTTCTCAAAGTCTTCTGTATCACTCATGCATTAGACCGATTCCTCACTTCTCCCTGATACATAGTCCATTAAGAGTTCCTTCAATATTACCAATATTACCACACATATATGCAATGACATTTTCTAAGCCTCTGTAAGTAAAAAGGCATTATTAAGGCTGAAACACAAGGCAGACTGTGAGGGGGGGAGCTTCTAGGCTATAAATTTGAATGGCAAACCAAATTATAAATTAATGAAAGACACTTTAAAGAGTGAAAGCAAAACTTTCTGTGTAACAAATATGACACTTACTTTTGCTGCAACAATTTATTTATTTCTTTAAATCCTAAACATAAACTCTATGATCACGGGAACATGTAAAATTTAAATCAGACCATGCGAAAAAAGAGCCCTGTAAGACAGGCAATATCTTCTGTAATAATGGTAGGAACAGAAAAAATTAACAGAAATTTTAAATTATGTGCTTGTTTCTGATATAGCACACGCCATATGTGACACTGATTACCACTGGGGATATATCTGATTGGCCATTGTCATTTTATTGGTCAGTTATATAGTATTGTTACCCGTCCTCTCTATTCGGTTAACACTGCATTTCAAAGTCTTTCCAGAAATGAAAGTTATAGTTTTCCCTTAATGACAACTATGCCTTACTAATTTTGTTTTCTTTATTTAATCCTACATAGTCTATCTCCCCTTGATAGCATAGGATGAGTATCCTGACATTTCATTTGCATAATTCTAATTACTTTTCCCTTGCTAAAAATGAAAACAAGAACATGTCTTCTGGCATTCCACTGTTAATGTTTGCCTGGATGGTTGGTTGGTTGGTTTTGCAGTATTAGGGAGTGAATCCAAGACCACATCTGGCCATTGAGACAAATCTACACACAATGTCTTCTTTGTTATAATTTATCATTAGCTCTGACATAAACTATTCTTCAAATAATGTTTGGTGGATATAAAATATTAAACAAAATGTACTGTAAATCTAGTCAGCTAGTTGCTAGTGAGGTCATTAATCTTATAACACAAAGTACCACTACTATATCCTAAACCAGTATAATTTTCTAATTGTATTCACAACACTTACCCTTATACTTAGGAATTAGTATAGCTCTCCTCCCTCATTAAAGAAGCTTGTTTTACACTAGAAAGAGACCAAGGAAAGCTACAACTATTCAAAATATGGAGAACTGACCATGGGATCCCATCCACAACTGATATACCTACAATCTGCAATATAACTCTTGCACCTAACTCAAAAGCCATCCTAGAATGGGAGGTGTAAAGATTTTAAAAGCCAGAGAATCAGGAAATCCACTCTGAATTATGCCTTCTAGGTGAGATAGGAAAGCAAGACTCATGAAATCTCAAGAACATGCCATACTGTTGCCTAAAGAAGAACCAAACAATTCCAACAATTCCCATTTCAATGTAGATAGAATGAATCACATGCAACATCATCACTAGGTGGAGAGCTATAAGCAATCGAAATCTACTGAGAGAGGAAGAATTAGTCTTCCCCAGGGATGGACATCACATTGGTTATCCGAATAAAGTGATCAGTTCTAGTCATGGATAAAATGGATAAAAAAGTGGATTTGAATTTTGTAAGAAGTATGGAGGTGGATATGAAAGACAAACGAGTAAGGTAATAGTTTAATTATAATAAAAAGAAAAATGAGTAATTACATTTTAGTGATTTACTGAGGTAAACTGATAAGTAAATGTGCATATGTGATATATACATTGTGGAAAATTAGGACTTGTGAGCCTACTTTTTGAGATGTCAAATTAATTTTTTCCCTTCTAAATGAGATTCAAGCTTTTTTGCTATGCCTTCCTTCTTGTTTAGTTTCTTTAGGTCTGTGGAAGGTAACATGGTACCTGCTAATTTATAGCTAACACCCACTTATAAGGGAGTACATAGTATGTATGGCCTTTAGGGAGTAATTACCTTTCTCAGGGTAATAGTCTCAACTTTCATTCCTTTGCCTGCAAAATTCATGATGTCTTTGTTTTTAATAGCTTAATAATATTCCATTGTGCAGGATTACCACATATTCTTTACTCAGTCTCAAGTTGAGAGGCATCAAAGTTGTTACAAGTTTCTGAATATTACAAATAAAGCTGGTAAGAACAGAGTAGAACATCAATGTGGTATTTTGGAGCATCTTTTGGGTATATGGCCAGGAGTTGTGTAGCTGATTCTTAAGATAGAACTATTCCCAATTTTCAACTAAACCATCAAATTGATTTCCAAAGTGAATGTACAAGTTTGCACTCCTTACAGAAATGAATACATGTTATACTTGCTTCACAAGCTAAACAAGAAGAAAAGCTCAAGCAAGGAAGCTTGAATGTCACTTAGAGGGTGAATAAAATGGTCATAAAAGGCAGATGAAAGGAGAGAGCTTGGGGAAAAAGGGAATGGTGAGAGTAATGGGGGAAGGCTAGGATCAGGTGTGGGAAAGGACAAGAGAGATAGCTAGACAGCCATGTAAATGAATGGAAATCTGCAAATTTGCAACTGACAAGGGGGTGAGCAGGAGGCAGATAGATACCTGGGAAAAGGGAGGTGCCCAAAGATCAATGGGAGTGATATTGAACCTGAAGAGGCCATCTCTTGTAGCAAGGAAAGAACCCCAGTGGAGCTGCCTGTTCATGGGATATGTATGCTCTTTTAGTAGGGCTGTCTTGTCTGGCCTCAGTGGGAAAGGAAGCATCTAGCCTAACAGAGACATGAATACCAGGGACCCCCAACCTCCAATAGGAGAAGAGGAGGGATGGGGGAAGGACTCTGGAAACAGGTGACTGGGAGGGGGGCAGTGAGTAGGATATAAAGTGAATAAGTAATGAAAATAAATTAAATTAAAAACATAAAATTTTTGAGAATGGAATTAACACTTGTCTTATGAGTTTGCAATATGGGTAATTTAAATGAATTAATATTCTGTTGGTTACCATCTAATTTGAGTGGTTTTAATAAAGAAATAAAACTTAACTATCTAATTATGTATTCAAGATAAAACAGCCTCTACCATTGCATGGTGTATGTGATTTTATCCTTCTAAGTATATGGATGGTTATACACACTTCCTTTTCTAAA
Organism: Micromys minutus; assembly: GCF_963924665.1. Lineage (NCBI taxonomy): Eukaryota > Metazoa > Chordata > Mammalia > Rodentia > Muridae > Micromys > Micromys minutus. The sequence continues at coordinate 28,879,341 of NC_137982.1, read as the reverse complement.
AAAAATTTCAATAGCACTGCTCTTCCTAAGAACAAGTTAAAATTCCTTTCCAGTCTCACAACGTCCTTTAAAATCTGACTTTATCCTAGCTTTCAGTATACAATTTAGTGATTCTTTTTATGTCTGATTAAGATTTTATCGGTTAACTTACTGATGTCATGGAACTTTATTTTAAAAAGCATTTTATTCCTTTTGCAATCCCCTCACTCCCAACACTCATGAAGTAAAATACCTTCCATGATTCAAAACCCTTTATTCTGAAAACAATCTGTTCAGCATCCACTCCTTTATACTTTGTAATGTAACTATACTAGTAGGTTAGAATGTGTGATTCTTAAAGACAATCAATGGCCCATTTGATTGAACTTCCACATGATTCATAGCATAGCCTAGAATTTAACAAAGGATGAAATCATTTGTTCCAACTATTTTTATAAATTTCTTCTTTTGTTTTTTGAGCTTCTAACATAATTATATCTTTTCCCCCTTTCCCTTTCTTTACTCCAAAGCATCATGTGTATTCCCCTGAATTATTCAAACCATGCCTTCTTTCATTAATTGTTGGTACAAACAAATATGTATATGTATTTACAGATATACTCTTTTGCATCTTTATTAGATACTTTATGTATTTACATTTCAAATGTTATCTCCTTTCCCAATTTCCTCCTCTCACATCCTCCCTCCCCCTGTTTCTATGAAGATGCTCTCACTCCCACCGACTTATCTGCACATCACCACCCTGGCATGGCCTGGGTATTAGCAATGCTGAGAAAGACGGGCAGCAAAAGTGAACCACTTGTCCTTGCTTTCTTTGAGATCTAACAAGCACCTTGGTCTTGGATTTCCCAAGTTCTGAAACCATAAAAAGAAATAAACAAAGCCCTGCTCTGTAAATGGCACCCAGCCCACTCCTCATGTTACAGCAGCCCTAACAAACCAGAACAATATTTAATATATAAGGCTACTTTTTCACAAAAATAAGCTGCAGAAAAAATGTATTTTTCCTTGCACCATCATATTTCACATTTGGGTATTTAAAACTCTGCACTAAACTTGTAAACCACCAGAGCTGCATGTTTTTCATACCTGTGAGAAAGACCACTCTGGTTTTGTTAAATCAGATTATGCTGTTTCTTCTGACCAATCAAGATGTCACCAGTAAAAAAAGATGATAAGGTGGACATTACACACTGATACAGTGCATCAAACACACTCCACTTTCAATCAAGCAGCAGCTGGATGACTCATCAGCAACAACACAGAGAGGCTAATTCTAGGTTTGTTTTCCTTAAAGATGAAGAAATTGATCTCATGTTCATCCATCAAAAGTAGGGCTCATAGAGTTCTCCCCACCAAAAATTGTGGAATACAAGCTTAACATACTTATAAGCTATCTAAATAGAAATACAGTGATCAGTTACACAGTTACTTCCCATTATCCATCCTATGTCAACGCTACCATGAGAGATGCAGTCAATTTTTGAAAAGGGGGAGATACTCATAATTTTTCCTGCCGAGCAAGATTATTTTAGAAAGCTGTCTGAAACATTCCAAACTAAAAGTAATTTTCAGAAATGCTCTATGATTTTCTAATCTTCCTCCAACAGAATACTGTCAACTTAATTGCATTTATCAGAGTATTTTTGACTAAAGAATAATCTGTAAATTGCTAATTTTAAATTAATGAAAAAAAAAATCATAACTCAGTAATGTATAGATTTTAACTGAAAGGAAAATGTGTTTCTTCTATGCATAGATAATATGTTATTATTAAGCACATAATCCATTTCAATTCAATGGATTGGACATCCTTAAGCATGTTTTAAATTTTGGAAGTCACATTTATTATGAATATTTTAGAAACATACATATTTTGGATCTTAATGCCATGGAACAGTATATTTTAAAAAACTGTTTGAAGACATTGACCCTTGTGTCTGTTTTCATAAGTAAACATTTAATACCCATTATTATATTCATTGACTTTGCTGATATCTAGTCCTTGAAACTGATCCTTAAAGAAATAGTGATGTCATACTATGCCTCACATTATTTTTGTCTTTAACCTGGAGCTAAGGCTCTGGTGGCCTACTAGATGCATCTCCCATCATCTCTATTTCTCTCCTGTCTCATTCTAGTATCATTGCCTCTATGTTGTATGCTTGATTTTTAAAGGTGATTAGTTTCTAAGAGCACAGACTTCAAATCCTGTCTAATAGGGACATTTCAAAATAATTCTTCATATAAAATCAGAGGACACTAGAATGTTGGAAATTGGCAGTTGCCTTAGAGTCTGCAGAGCTACTGTCATTTCTTCCAAATAGACACTTTAAGGCTGTACAAGTATAGAGGTTTCCAGATAGTTAAATATGTGTGAACTGTTTGCTACAAAGCTCTCCTAACACAGGCATGCAGAACTCATCTATGTTGAGGGCTCCTCCTCTGTGCTGCATCAGCACCTCTTTCTCCACGAGCACTCACCCCTCAGTGCAGGCAGCAGGGATCTCTCCTTCTTGTCATCACACTTGTTACACTCACTGAAGTACAGGAGCAAGAAGACATCAACAAGCACCCACATCAGAGAGGTGGCCAGAACCACCTTGCAGTAGACAAATCTCCTCATGTTTGATTCCTAATTAACGTGAAGACTGAAGACAAAGGTTCCTGAGATAAATCCAAGCCACAGAGGTGATCTCCAGGACAAAAGCAAGATGCATCCCACTAGATTGGAACAGAAAAAAAACAAAAAACAAGAAAGAAAGAAAGAAAGAATTCTTGTTATGATAGAGGGATATTTTGTACAAAGTAGGTATATTCCAAGATAAGTGATGTAGTTCATTTATTCATAATCCCAGATAGATCCTCATTCCGCTCCTCAAATATAAAACTAAAAGCCCTCTAGACTTTAAAGAGCCATGTAGGTAAGATTCTAGCATATGTTCCATGAGTCCCAAAGGTCAGGGTGGGCAACTTTGACAAACTATTTGAATTCTTCCAGAGGCATTTACTTTATCTTATACATTATCATGTAGTCCCATATAGTGCTATGATTTCCATAAGGCACACTTCCTCTGACACAGTTCTTTTGGCAAGCCAGTATTGTTTTGCGAGATGAGTCATCCTGAAATAACTGTGTTCTGCAGAGGATAACAGCTGACATGTGGATAATGGGTAAGTCTGAGAATGTGCATTTGATGTTACCTGGACCTCCTAGGCCTTCATTCTCTAATCTGAGATAAGTATAACAATGGCACATCTAAAGGTTTACTGGGATTAAGTGTAACCAAGCATACCAAAACCCTTACTGAACAATTATCAATTAGCTGAGCACTGGTAGCACATGCCTTTCATTCTAGCACTAGGAGACAGAGGCAAATATATCTGATTTTGAGGCTGATCTGATCTACAGAGTGAAAGCTAGGATAGCTAGAGCTACACAGAGAAGCCCTGACTCAAAGTAAATTTAAAAACACCCAAACAAAAATGCCTCTAATATGATCATTTATCAACAATTTATACAAAATAATTCAATGTTTTTATTCTTAGAATTATATTATGTACTTAGAAAAATATAGAGAAGACATCTTCTGACTTAGCATAGCAGGTGTTTGACCTATTTATCAATGGAAAACAATATATTTATTGTTTTTACAAGCACTGTGCAAAGAATAAAATAAAACACTACAAAATTCTTGAGACCCATTCAAAAAAAGACAAATTAATGCCTTATACATATTTGTGTATATATGTATCACATTGAGAAATAACTATGTACCTACTGTATAATATCAGATCAAATATAATCTAATATTACTTATTCTTAAATGTCACATATTGATCTGAATAGGGGTGGGAAGAACTGGGAGGAGTACAAGGAGGAGAACCTGCAATCAGAACATACTATATAAAATTACATCTATTTTCAATAAAAGGGAAAAAGATAGCATCAAGTAGAGAGTCCTTGGGTAGCATAGGCAAGGACCTAAGTTCAATTTCTAGTACCACAAAATAAATGAATAAATATCAAGCAATGTATAAATTGTTAGATGTAAGAAGAATGACATTGTTTTGGCACAGGCTCTTTGGCTGAATGATATTAAAGAAAAAGAAAAATTGAAACACTTCATGACTATTTTTCAAAATAGTAACACAAAGTACAATTTTCTAGGTAAGGACCTCTTTAAATTTACATAACTAATTCAGTAGAATAAGACAATAAAAATGTTGCCTGGGACAACAAATGAAAGCTAATAACATTCAAAAATCACAATTCACAAAGTGGAACTTAAAAATAAATGAAACAAAGACTCTAATTTCAACAACATAAATTTATATTTGTTCAGATGTATGGATAAATATTTACCAAAGAGAGAGAGATCATGAGTAGAAATCCTAAAATTACATAACATTTAGGGTTTGTTTTTCTTGAAAAGACCATGTTGGAATGTTAATTATCTAGTACATTTCCTTTCTAAGTTACTTTTCTATAAAAATGAAAGCTAAATGTCAGAACCCTGTCTGCAATCCCAGTAACCAGAGCAGAGCTCTCCTACTTGTATTCCTATCACTGTGAGTATTTTTAAACCTGAAACAGTCTATAAAAATTTCTCTTACTTTGACTCTAAGATAGAATTCATCCCTTCAATTTACTGTAGAAAAAAGAAACCGATGGAGAAGCGTATATAACAACAATACTTAGTGAATCTTTTCAACTTCTCTAGCAAAAAAATGCCTCACAATAAGTGATTCTAAAGATGAGGGTAGCATTGCCCTTGGCTCTGTCAGCAAATGAAAACATGACCATAGGCATCCTGCGTCTCTGCGCACTTCATTTTTGTTGATAGCATCTTTGCTGCCCTATCCACCTCACAAAATACTATGAGGCTTCTGCAAGATTGAGAATATCTTAAGAAAAATATGATTATTACTGCAAGAAAAATCTGAAATAACATAATATTAAATATTAAAATGCCTAAGATAAGTCATTTCCTAATAAGAGTCTAGCAATTGAGGTTATGAAGAATTTAATTTTAACTTCAGTTATGATAGAGAGCCAAAAATCACATCCTATTACAACTTCAATCATTATTTAAATTATCCCGCTTTAACACCCTAGTAGATCTGCACAGCAAGACAACTGCAGTGAGAAGAATCCAACTCAACCATTTCAGTGACAAAACTTAGTTGTAGAATCTTGTCTACCTATAAGATATATTTGACAAACATATGGCAAGTTTTTAATTCTCTGTGTGACTGTAAGTATATCTTTACCAGGAAAATAGCATCACATTCTCTGATACATGTGGAATAAGTCTCTTATATGTGCATTCAAATGTTCTTATTGAGGAAACTGGCACAACACACAGGACCACTAACATAAGCACAGTTGGTAGCCTCGGCTATTTGAAAGAGTCAGCATCTGCAGCATGTGTTTATCCCATCACACTTCTTTCATTATTTGCATGTATTGCTTTGCTTCTGGGTAATGACGAAAGCAAACTCATGCAGTATCACTGGCTGGCTGATCAAACAGAAAGCACTAACAGTCTGCACAGATAGGTTCATTGGCTGCTTTTCTAAAGATTTCAAAGATGTTTCAGCACAATTATTTCTCTGTTTAATTTTAATTAATTCTTATGTTTCCTTAAGTATAGAAAAAAATAAGACACAGAATCTCTCTACATATCCTCAATGGACCTTCCTCTTACAATCTTCTTGCTTCTGAGCTCACAAGCACAGGACAAAAACCATGCCTAGCTTTAGTTTTTTATGGCATTGCTCTAAAAGGAAAGCTTTAATACACAAAACATTATCAAGCTCCCACTTGCAAGTCACATTTCCTTCTTTCTTGCCACATAAGTAGTATTACATGAGATATTGTTGGATTTTGCCTAAAATAACTTTTCCTACTTTGTTTAAGTAGATGATTTCAAATATAAAAATTAAAACCTAGATAAATTTAAGATATTAGAAAATAATCATATTATAATAAGACAAAGGACTTATGAGAGCATTGCTTAGTCTGGTTTGTTTTTCAATTACAAGGTTATTATTTCCCTGGGGAATACAGCCTATTTGCTAGTGCACATTTTTATCTGAAGGCATATATTCTCTTTAGCAGAAAATTGCATAATGACAGAAAAATTTTAAATCTATTTTATGTGACTGTACTTAATGCTGGCAGAGTATTCTAGTTTGAGATTGCTGATAGAGCTTCCAAAAGTTTCATTAACTTGGAAAACTTTTTACACTGCACTTCACTACAAACTCACTAAGAGGTACCATGCACTTACATACATTTCCTTTCTATACTTATAAATCCATGACTAGAAATAAACATTTATGGTGATTTAGCTCCATATTTGATTAGGAAACATGCTTTGCTTTGGGTGGCTGAAGTTTACAAATTAAGACCTGTCTGGAGAATCCACTCACAACCAAAATAAATGTACATACCATTCTAAAAATTATGTGTGAAGAGTGAAGGAGGTAAACAAAGGTAAAGTTAAATACATGCCTTTTGTGTAAAGATTATGGAATGGAAAGAAATGCTTCCTCACCTGTATCTGCACAATGGCAAAATAGGTCATAAAGGTAATACAACCAATAAGAAACATCTCAACATGAACTTTGTATTGTGAGACCAGACTAAGTCCATCTGGGTTCAGGCTCTTTCTTAGAGAACCAGTCCTAAGGTTGAATTCTGAGTGAAACTTCAGGCCTGTTCCTTGTACTGCTCTCCAGGTACAACCACTAATCAGGAAAAACAATCAAAAGTTACAGTTGTACCTAAAGATATTTACTTATGAAAATTTAGGGATTGGCTCCCAGCACCAGCCAATCATTTTAAGGGGCAACAAATTCCCTAATAACCCCCCAGTCAGACATATGCCATGCTGGAAACCCCCTTGATTATTTGCTTGCCTCTATAAATGCTTGCTTGAAACTGGACTCAGAGCTTAACCTCCCACTTATCTGTGTTAATGATGACAATGGTGTGACCCAAGCTGAAGCTTAAATTAAGACCCTTGTGATTGCATTGGAATTGACTCATTTATGTATATATATAAAATCAAGATCCAAATATACTAATACTCGTTGTATATATAATTTAATGCAAGTAACTTGAATGTTTATTAACTTGGATTTTCTGTCTATAAAATGTACGCAGTTGTACCTACCACAAAAAGCTGAGATAAAAATGAATGGTTTAAGGTTAACAAAGTTCCCTGATACATGGGAGAGACTGAAAATTTATTAGCTAGTTGTATTATTCATAACAGTAATAATATTTTCAGTACTAATGCATCCTTATAGAAACAGTGCATGTCCAGTGGGTGACTTTTTGGAAACTTGGAAAATAAAAACATTATATAGCAGGAATATTGTGTTTAATAAAGGTATCCCCTGAAGAGGTATGAATTACACAGGTTTCATGTAAATTTTCACTAAAAACTCATGAAAATGTGTGCACTTGAGATCTGTGCATTTTACTTCAATGAAAATTAAACGATTTAAGGTAAAAACAGATCTGGTGTTGAAGTATTATTATTCTCTCATCTCACCAAGATCTGGTTTATCAAAGAAATTATATCAGTTGAAATAACTGACATCTATTTACAACCTTTCTGGTCTTATTCTGGACTTTTGCTCCCCGTGCCAATCAGGATTCCTGCATTTGTTTAATATAACAATTCTTACTTTGCCTTAGAAATAAGCACATAATATTCACTCAGGCTAGTGATACTACCTACTGAGTAGTAGGTAGATTCCTTGCTCTTATTTCTCAACAACACAAACTAATATAACACATTCCTTTTCCTAGGCACCTTACATTTTTTCTAAGCATCTGTCTACTGTAAATTTAAAAACTGATCTTTCCCATTGCACCCTGTAATATTAAAACAATCTGTTTGAGAACATTATTTCATATTTCCTATCTATGTTCTTACTCTAAAATATTTAAATTTTAAAACTCCAACTCTAGTCATTGGAGAATTCTCACTTCTCTTATAGCTAAATAGGCATATGTTGATGTATTAACTCATAGTATATTAGAGTATGATTACATGAAGACTGCAACTTTAAGAAGGCTATTATAGGCCAGCAAGAGAGTTCGCAAATTCCACCCATTGATGCAACAAGTTACCAGAAAAGAAACAGATCCAAAAAGATGTACTGTAACCTACACATGCACACCAATATGCACACACAGATATACACATGCACCATTTAGAAAATGCATAATCTTTTACAAAATAAATAAAAAAATTAATGAATAAAGAAAAACCAAGGTTAAATGAAGTGTTATGGGTTAGTCTTCATCCAATAATACATATAGCCCTTGTGTGGAGAGAAATAAATGGAGACACACATGCAGTAAAGTCTACAAGAAAACATAGGCTGAAACAAGCATGTAGCAGATACATAGATAACTCCAATGGGGGGAAGTGAAATGGCTCAGGAGTCTTTCTCCCATTTCTAAAGACATAGCATTTATTTTTGGAAACATATAGATGGTAAAAAGAGAGAACCCACTCCTACCAGTTCTTCCAGAGCACACAGGTGCAAGGCACATGAGCCCACCCTGCCAAACTCACACACTAAAGACAGTTAATTTTAAAAGTGTAAGAGAAACAACAGCCAACAGATTGGGAAAAGATATTTACCAACCCCACATCTGATAGAGGCCTAATATCCAAGGTATACAAAGAACTCAAGAAGTTAGATACCAGAGAATCAAACAACCCTATTAAGAAATGAGGTACAGAGCTAAACAAAAAGTTCTCAGTTGAGGAATATCAAATGGCTGAGAAGCATCTAAGGAAGTGCTCCACATCATTAGCCATCAGGGAAATGCAAATCAAAATAACCATGAGATTCCACCTCACACCAACCATAATGGCTAAGATCAAAAATTCAGATGACAGCAGATGCTGTCGAGGTTGCAGAGAAAGAGGAATACTTCTCCACTGTTGGTAGGGTTGTAAACTGGTACAACCACTCTGGAAATCAGTCTGGCGATTCCGCAGGAAATTGGACATAGTACTACCTGAAGACCCAGTTATTCCACTTCTGGGCATATACCCCAGAGAAGCACCAACATACAACAAAGACACATGCACCACAATGTTCACAGCAGCCCTATTCATAATAGCCAGAAGCTGGAAAGAACCAAGATGTCCTTCAGTAGATGAATAGATACAAAAATTGTGGTATAGTTACACAATGGAGTACTACTCAGCCATCAGAAACAATGACTTTATGAAATTCGTAAGAAAATGGTTGCATCTAGAGAATTTCATACTGAGTGAGGTAACCCAGTCACAAAAGAACAGACATAATATGCAGTCACTGATAATTGGATACTAACCCCAGAAAGCTCTGAACACCCCAGAAACAACTCACAGACTATATGAAGTTCAAGAAAATCAAAGGCTAGAAAAAGAAAAAAGAAAATGAAAAACCATTATGCTTAATCATTACACACCAAGAAAAAACTTTAACTATTTCCAGGTTACTTCTTGTTTTACATGTACTTTATGCTCATTATAACTAGTAAGATTTTAATGCACACTATCAAACCTTTAAAAAATATCAAGTACTGACAAAAATGTATTCATATGCTTTTATGCAAAAATTCTTAAAATCTATACATTTATCTTTGTTTTTTAAAATAAAGTTGTTCAATTTAAAAAAAAAATGTAAGAGGAATTCCTTATAATAAAATGAACTTTAGGAGGATGTATTTCTACCATTTAAGTCACTCAATCTGTTATACATTATAATGAAAGCCCCACCAAAATAATATTCCAATTAAACCAAATTTCCCCAACCCTACTTTGAAAATAAGCAGATAAACATGGTTACTATCCATTCCTGTGACTAAGACTGACCAAAAATATCTTGGAGGAAAAACAGGTTATCTAGCTTACAGGTTCATAACTGAGAGAAGCCAAGGCAAGAACTCAAGGTAAGAATGAGGCAGGAAACTAAAACAGAGACCACAGGAAGAAACAGTGCTTACAAACTTTCATCCTCTGGATTGTTTAAGGTGTTTTGTTTGTAATCCAGAACTCCTCAGTTCTGGCATTGATCACAGTGGTCTGGGCTCTGGCACATCAACCACTAATCAAGAACACGCCCCACAAAATTTCCTACAGGCTAATCTGATGGAAGCAATTTTGCAACTGTGGATCCCAGTTCCCAGATGATTCTGGTTTGTGCCAAGTTGCCTTTTCCATACATGTGGATAGTGCACATTTTCAAAATCTATGAACCCATCTACAGTAAACTTAACCTGTTTCACAACAATACTTCAGCAATTCCTGTATTAATCCATCCATCCCTTAGGCAATTTCCCACAATCCCTCTCCTCCTTCTACTGTTATCTTGAATTTGTTACTTTTAACTTAACAGTGTGCTTCTAAGTTAGCAGACCAGATTAAACAAGAATTTATTTTTATACTGCCAGATTTAATGCATCTACTTGCTTACTTCTATCACTGCCCAAAACTCTACAAGTACAATTGTTTTAGTGGATTAACTATCACTTCAGAGTATAAATCCATTCTTCTTATATATTCCAATATTTTACTGATGTGCTTGCATTGTTTGATTCAGTTTATCTTCTATGAGTCCTTGTTACTATATAAATATTCCAAGATTAACAATTATCTTAAAACAAATTAAATTGATCTTGTATCTGCCTTTAGCTGCAACTATATTCATCTGATTAGATTCATTATGGCACCCTGATCTGAAGGAATGAATACATGCAGATTTCAGACCCCTGCTTTCTGGATAAGAGCTTCTGTCTATGTTTAAAATGTACACTACCCACTATGACTTGTGTTGAATTACCTGTGATAATTTCAAGGAACTGCTTCATCTGAGTAGAGACCCAGAGAGGATACTCTCTAGGCAATGGACAATGATGAAGCTAATCACATGCTTATTATAGTTTGTGGTAGTCTCTTTAACCCTTTGTTTTTTGATCTGAAAATTCACCTAGCATTGAATGAGTACCTCAGGTGAAAAACATTCACAATTACCAAACTGTGAACTCAACACAGGGCTGTGATCTTCAACACCTGCTTTATTCTATCTTTTTTTTTTTTTTATTTTCAACCCTCCCCTTTGGTGAGCTATTCAAGAGTATCATTGAATGACGTATTCTAAGGGTTGTCTACAAGTTCACAAATATTCATAACTGTTCCATGAGAACCACAATAATAATCCTACCAATCAGCAACTTCTCCTTCAAGATTGCCTAGCCAATCTCTATTAGAACATATGCTTTGCTTCACTTTACCAAATAACATTCTAGTTGTACTAATTGTGTCTCTCAATGGAATTCTTCTCTTCAGTTATAATGAGGGAAATATTTACCCAGTAATTTGAATATATCATATGACAGAAAGCTTTGAGAAATATTTATATGTCATCATGATATGCATATCCCTACCTTCTTGTTCTCTCTTAAATCAAATAGTTTAACATCTGCTGTGTTATGAAAATCTAATTAATTCTGATAAGTTGGCCAACTAGAATAGTCAACTCAGTAATCGTCTGCAATAATGCTAAGCCACACCTAACATATTTTAGCAAAAAGGGCTGGGAGATAGCTCTATCAGTACAAACCCTTGCCCTAGAAGCATGGAGTGTAATTCGAAGCACTCATTTAAACACCAAGTCATAGCTACACATGTTCCTGTAAATCCCACCATAGCAGAGCAAAAAGAGAAGAGAATCACCTAATCAGTGAGTTCCAGATTCAGGGAAAGGTCTTACTGCTCAGGGAATAAGGTTAATAGAAAGTGAGAGAGGAGAAAAATCAGAATTTCCCTCTAGCCTCTACTTACATACACTCATATAACATGAACACACACACACACACACACACACACACACACACACACACACACACACACTTTTAAAATATCATGTCTTATTTTTATCAAATCTTTTCTATCCCACATCAGACCTACAAGAAAATCCTGCTGGTTCTCCCTTCAAATTTGACCTCCTCTTTATTACTCTAGTGCCACTGCTGGAGACCAATCCAGCATCATCATATGAATAATTTTAAAGCCTCATTTCATATTATTCAATATTATAATTAGCTCATTTAAACATTTCAATGTTGTATATTTGTTGTTTACATTTAGCTGTTATGTATAAAAGTCTGATTCAAGCCTGGTGGTGGTGGCACATACTGATACTAGCACTTGGGAGGCAGAGGCAAGCAGATTTCTGTAAGTTCGTTGATAGCCTGGTCTACAGAGAGAGTTCCAAGACTGCCAGGACTACATAGTGAGACCATTTTGAAAACAAAATGAAAGTAAACTAAATAAAAACACAACAACAAAGTCTTATTCAAAGTGATAGATGACTAAAAAATATGTGAAATTCTATTTACTGACCTATGACTCTAAAGCTCATGTTCATGTACCAAGCTCCCTTACAGTATACCAAGGACTATGGTGAAGTCTGGAAAAATATGAGCTAGAAAGATGCATGTCCCATTGGAATAAAGTCCACTGTAGTGGACCATGATCAATCGGCATTTAAAATTGAGTGTGTTTGCTACCTACTATAATGTCAAAAGAAGATCAGCAGATGAGACTAAACCTTGCTCTATTTGTGCTAAATATTTGACAGCATTTGAACTAGATCTTGCATGTATGATATCATCCTTGGTGAGATGCAATCATAGAGACTGGGTTAAGGACAATATAGCTGAATTTTCCTATTGGCTGTATCCTGCTACTTGAAATTCCTTTCACAATAAGGGCCCAACAATATAATAAGTGAATCTGATGCTAATTTCTTTCAGATTCATGAATTCTTCAATAGATGATAAACTCATGAAAAAAATCAGCAGAAGCCATTGTGACCAAAGCATAAAAATACTTCTGAGCAAATATTTTTTTGCCTCCTGAATATCTGTACTTTCTAATGGCTAAAAAAAAAAAAAAAAAAAAAAAAAAACTTCATCTTCAAGTTTTCCTTTCTAGACTACTTTGACAGTTGTCTTGGCAGTGAACCATCTAGAAGAATTAAGTGGGATGCTCCCTCCAGGACACAGAAAAGAGTTTCTCACTTGCTATGCAGTGGTGGGTACCCACAAAATGATTTTTGACATTATCATTTGTGGTTCATTTTGAGTTATATTATAGTTTTTCCTGCAGTACAATCTAGTTAGTATGCAGGCATGCATTTTATCTGTTCTCAAAGGCTCCACAAGATAAGACAGCAAGTGGAACATATACAAATGTATTGGTATGCATGCTACTTGCTGTGACATGAGTTAAAAAAAATGTCTTTTGCTCTGATATAGAAATTTGTTCAGCCAATATCCATGAAATAACAACTAGCTAACACATGGACTTTTAAGTGGTATAAAATCAGATTTCAGACCCTTCATTACCTCCCCTCTCTCCCTTTCTCTCTCCTTCTCACACATACACATATACATACAGGCAGCATATGTAGTTGTAGGCACTGTTATACATAGAGAAGATGTCACTAAAGATATATTAGCTACTAATAGTGTGGTGGTTTGAATAAGAATGGGCTTGATAATATATTTCAATGATTATTCACCAGGGAGTGGTACTAAGTGAAAAGGCCTAGAAGGTGTGATCTTACTGGAGTGGTTGTAGTCTTGTTGGATGAAGTGTGTCACTGAAAGTAGGCTTTGAAGTTTCAAAAGTCCAAGTCAGGTGGTATCTCTCTTCCAGTTGCTAATGGATCCTAATGTAGAATCCCCAGCTACCACTGCAGCACCATGTCTGCCTGTGTGCAACTGTGCTGCCTATCATTATGATAATGTACTAAAATTCAGAAACTGTCAGCAAGCCCCAATAAAATGTTTTCTTTTATAGAAGTTGCTAGGTTCATGGTGCTTCCTCAGAGCAATAGAAAACGGACTAAGACAGACGTCAGAAACAAGATAGTAAGGTGTTGCTATGAGTGATCTGAAGAGATGATTTAGGGCAGATTGTGGGAGAACACTGAAACTTTTTTCTAGGAAAGCAATTGACTACTGAATCTCAGTGGGCCCTTTAATAGATGCTTGGGACATAAGAATGCTGAAGGAAATACAGACAATTGAGGCCTGGCTTGTGAAGACTCAGAGGAAGTTTAAGAGTCTACTAAGACAATTTATTATTTCGATGGTTTGTTATTTTGGTTAGCTGAGGCCACCTGAGGATTCATCCCATATGCAGCCACCAAACCCAGTCACTATTGCTGATGCCAAGAAGTGCTCACTGACAGGAGCTTGATATAGATGTCTCCTCAGAGGCTCTTCGAAAGCCTTACTGAAATATATGAGGATGCTTGCAGCTAACCATCAGACTGATCATGGGACCCCAATGGAGGAGCTAGAGAAAGAACTACAAGAGCTGAAGGAGTTTGAAATCACATAGGAAGAACAATATCAACCAACCAGACTTCCCAGAGCTCCCAGAGACCAAACCACCAAACAAAAAGTACACATGTGGAGGACCATGGCCCCAGCCACATATATAGCAGAGGATGGCATTGCCTGGCATCTATAGGAAGGAAGCCCTTGGTCCTGTGAAGACTTGTTTCTGCTGTGTGGTGGAATGTCAGGGTGTTGAGTTGGGGGTCAGTTGGTGGGAGAGAGAGCATCCTCATAGAAGCACAAGAAAAAAGAATAGGAGAGGGGAGAATAAGGAAAAGGGATAACATTTGAAATATAAATACATATACTATCCAATAAAAAGAAAGAAAGAAAGAAAGAAAGAAAGAAAGAAAGAAAGAAAGAAAGAAAGAAAGAAAGAAAGAAAGAAAGAATTATCTCTGATTAACAAGATAACAAAATGACTAAAGTGAAACCTTGTATTGCTAGAATACTTGATGCTGGTCAACTGGAGCTGAGAAATTAGTGGTGATTAAGAAGAGAACATCATTCACATGAAATCTTCTGCAAAGTGTTTTCTCAGGAAAAGCACACAGAAGCTGTGTTCCAAAGATACAACGTTGATCCTTATGCTGGAAGCTGAACTCTAAAATGAAAAAGTCAGTCAATTGGTGCTGCTTTGGTTTTTTTTGTTTGTTTGTTTGTTTGTTTGTTTTAATTTTTATTTTGTTTTTATTTTCTCATTTTCACTTATTTATCCTTTTCACTGCTCCTTCCTGTAATGTCCTTCCACAATTCTTCCCCAATCCTCCCTCCCCTTTTCCTTTGAGCTTGGGACCTCCTTGAGTATAAACCCCCCTGCCTCCCAGGCACTTCAAGTCTCTGTAAAAACCAGGCTTCATCTCCCACTGAGGCCACACAAAGCACAGCAGCTAGTAAAACATAGCCCACATACAGGCAGCAGTTTTGGGGAGAGCCCCCATTCTACTTGACCTCCAGGATCCACATGAAGGTCAAGTTGCACATCTGCTACATATGAGCAGGGAGGCCTAGGTTAACTCTGTGTATGTACTTGGTTGGCATGTAAAACTCTGACTTCCTGCGGGGTTCCTATCACCTTCACCCAGAAATCAATGGGGTGCTGCAGCTTTTGAAGGTGTGAAGGGGTCATGGAGAGTAGCTGAAGCTTAGCACTGTGTTGTAAGGTTGGAATTTCTGAAAAAGGCCCAGGCAAGGCTACTGGATAAAGTACAGCACTATTGCAGTAGAAGCGCCCAGTGTTCTGGAGATTTGCAAATGCTATTACAATGGAATTAGCACCAAGAATGGCAACAGCAGTGAGGTGGAGTCAGCTCTAGCCTAGATATCAAGCTTTGTATGCTGCCAAGGGCAGACTGGAGATGTGGTCTGGAGATGTGGTCCAAGCCCTTTATAGGTACCCAGATGACTTGTAGTGGATTCCAGATGCTAAATATTGAATTATTGATGTTGTTGGGATTTTGATTTTTTTAACTTTATTTTATAAAACAAAGATAAAAGAAAAAATTTAAACATTTTTGCATAAATGTATTCAAACACATTTTTGCCAGTGCTTGGCTTTTTTTTTTTTTTTCTTTTTTTAAAAGGCTTGATACTCTGCATTAAGGTCTTATTAGTTACAATGAGCAAAAAGTACATGTAAAACAGGATGTAACACGGAATTGGTCAACGTTTTCTTGGTGTGTAAGGATTGAGCATAAAGTTTTGGTTTTTTGTTTGTTTGTTTGTTTGTATTTGTTTGGTTTTGTTTTGTTTTTCTTGAACTTCACAGAGTCTGTGGGTTGTTTCTGGGGCAGTCTGAGCCTCTGGGGTTAGCATCCCACTATCAGTGACTGCATATTATGTCTGTTCTTTTGTGACTGGGTTATCTCACTCAGGATGATATTCTCTAGATGCAACCATTTTCTTAAGTATTTGGTTAAGTCATTGTTTCTTATAGCTGAGTGGTACTCCATTGTGTAAATGTACCACAATTTTTGTATCCATTCATCTACTGAAGGACATCTGGGTTCTTTCTAGCTTCTGGCTATTATACATAGAGCTGCTATGAACATTGTGGTGCATGTATCTTTGTTGTATATTGGAGTGTCTCTGGGGTATATGCCCAGAAGTGGAATAGTGGGATCTTCAGGTAGTACTATGTCCAATTTTCTGAGGAATCACCAGACTAATTTCCAGAGTGGTTGTATCAGTTTACAGCCCCATCAACAGTGGAGAAGTGTTCCTCTTTCTCCACAACCTCGCCATCATCTGCTGTCATTTGTGTTTTGGATCTTGGCCAATCTGACTGGTGTGTGGTGGAATCTCAAGGTTGTTTTGATTTAATCTGATAATTGTTTCCTGAATCCTCTCTCTTAAAGAAAGTACTTAATTTTGATTTTTACACAAGGCCACAATTCAAAAAGTTTGATGTTTGAAGAGATTGGGTCCATGTTTCTTACAGTGGTAATAAGAGAAAAACAAAAAGACACAGAGACACAGAGAGAGAGATAGACAGAAAGGGACTGAGGGAGCGACAAAGAAAGAAACAGAGACAGATTTTGGATTTTTAAAAAGACTAGGTATTTTTAAGGTTCTGGGCTTTTAATGTGCTTGAATATGTAAAGTCTGTGAAACTTAAAAAGGTATTTGTGCTTTTAATGTTGGATTATGGGGAATGGATGAGAAGGCTGTGGCTTAATGGTGATGTATTCCTGTCTCAAGCTGACAAGGGGTCAATTGTGCTGGATAGTTTTATGCCAAATTGACACAAGCTAAAGTCATCTGAGAAAGGGAATCTCAATTAAGAAAATGACTCCATAAGATTAGGCTGTAACAAGCCTATGGAGCATTTTATTAATTGGTGATTGATGAGTAGTGGGGACAGCCAATTGTGGGTGACATCATTCCTGAGCTGGTGGGTTCTAGAAGAAAGCAGGATAAGTAAATAAGCAGTACTCCTTCATGAGAGCCCCCCCCACCCCTGGCTGCAGGTCCCTGCCTTGTTAGAATTCAAATAAACCCTTTCTTGCCCATGTTTCTTTGGTCATGGTGTTTCATCACTGCAATAGTAACTTTAAATAAATTGTAAACAAAATTAAGGTAAGTTGATATCAGTAGTAGGGCCTTGATCTGAAATCACCACTCCTAATATTACATTTTATATTGGATTCTTCTTTAAATTTTTATCTCCTTGAGAACTATATTTAGAAGCATTACACTGACTGATACATCTTTTCTCTTCAAACTGTACATTTTATATTATTTTTTGAAGCAGAATTAAATACATTTTACATTGTGATATAGTTATAAATCTATATGGGCCAGGGAGTGGAATGGGTTTATTTAAAAGAAATATATATATATATATGTATGTATATGTGTGTGTAATGCTTATATTTATATAATGTACTTTCATTTATATAATATGCTTATATTTAAATAATATGCTTATATCTATAATATGCTTATATGTGTGTGTGTATATATGTATATATATATATATATATATATGCTTAGTCTTCATGGAGTGGCAATACTTGAGATGAATTAGGAGGTGTGACCTTTTTGAGTAGGTGTGGCCTTTTTGAAAGTGGTGAGTCACTGAGATTTCAAAAGCCCTAGTTTGGACCAATGTCAGACTCGTCTTGTTCTCCATTGATACAGATGTAGAACTTCTAGCTACCACTCCAGCACCATGTCTGCTTCTATATGGTCATGTTCCTTGCCATTATAATAATGGGTTAAACCTCAAAAACTGTAAGCAAGTTCAAAACAAATGCTCTTTTGTAAGAGTTGCCATGGTTGTGGTGTCTCTTCACAATTTGTAATCTCTTCGTTTTAAAATTGAGACAAATTTTCAATTAGATTTTAAAATGTTTGGTGTGCTTGAACTACCTTTACAGAGTAACTATGACCTGAAAAGTAAAATATGACTTTCATGCATACTACAAAAAGAGGCAAGTGCCGATACGGACATTCACACTGTGCAAAGCACTAAAGATAATATCATGTACAAGAACATAATTCTGTGTGTACTCTGCCTTAATATTCAGTAAAGGTGCAGATAATCAAATACACTGGAGTAGAGGTTGGAAAGGAAATAAATGTGAAACACTTCCAAGATGTGGAACTCTTCTTAAGAGCCATTGTTACTGCATAATAATTAATATTAATGTGGCAAGAATGCAACCACAAGAAATAAATGTGTTCAAATTAGTAAAATAATGGTACTGTTCCAGAAAATATTCACAAAAGAAATATAGTGTGTCAAGTCAGTAGGTTCTATATTAACTTCTCCACAATGAGCACACACTGAATATCTACTCCATGAAGATGCCATACCTGTCAAAATCTAAATACATCATAATGTGATTCTACTAGTAATAGATTACTATTCAATGATAACCCATATAAGAAAGCACTGCATGTCCATCAAAAAAAACTAAAGTTATTTTGAGGAAATCAACTTGAAATTTACTCAAGAATCATTGATGTATTTGATAACTTTAAATATTTTTCTTAGCACTTGGCACCAGTAGCTTAAGTTCATTCATTAGTAGTCACTGAGGCAGAAAATACAAATCTAAACTGTCCAACTGAATATAAAACCTAGAGATTTAAAACATGATTAGAGTATTAAAGGAAAATAAATACTTTCATGAGCTGCAGGCACACAGTCTCACAGGAACTCTTTAGGTCAAACTGACCTTAAGGCCTCTAAATATTTTCTGACCAAAAGAAAAAAACAGCAAATGAACATATTCAAAGTACTTTCTGTGAAATGTGGCTGGAAACAGGTGAATGCCTTGGGTTTTCTCCTCAAAACAAGTGCATTCAATTATAGTAAATGGTGAAGAGTAAGATAAACTACCAAGTAACATTATTGAGTTGCTCTTGTTGCCTTGATAAGCAACTAATGAGACAGTCAGACAGAAACATAAACCAGAATTCTAAGGCACCCAAAGATTACCAGCACCAAAAAGGGGAGGGCACAAAAGTAGTCTTGCCCCATAGTCCTCTGGGGTGTGCTAAACTGCACAAATGTAAACAAAACTTGATTTACTTATTCATGTATTTAAGTAACTGTTAAACAGTTTATCAATGGAAAAAAAACTGTGTGCCTTTCTTAAAAATAGCTGTAGAAGAAATAATGGATTGAATATTAACTGCCTTTATACCAAAAACTCTCATTAAATATTATACTAACTTACTTGTTAATTTCTTTTCCTGAATGTTTTCTTTAATTTTTCTTGATGAAGCTATTAATCATATATTGTGTGAAAAAACAGGAAATTAGAAGGAAGAAGTAAGAAAGAAAGCAAGGAGCTAAATAATTGGAATATTAAATAATTAGGCTCCACTTAATTAACAGCAAAATAAAAGTACTATTTCCTCAAAAGCCCAAAGCATGTGTTCTTCTTTACAGAGTAACTCTGAATGTCACTAAAACTCTGAGTTGCTGTCCAGTCTATCACGGTGGAATATAAAACTGCATAATCTAATTTTAACAAAAACAGAAAGGTTATAATACAAAGAAGTTTGCTAAAATGTATGAAGAAAGATAACCCTAATTTTGTGTTTAGAAGGCTTGACAATGAAATAGAGACTATTATTATGTGTGCAAGTACATATAAGCGGCTAATCTGTAAACATAACAATGCCTTTCATACCAGAATTATCCTTAATTTAAAATTGTGATAAGGAATGTATGATGAAATACAATTTTATTTTAAACAAAATTCTGATTTAGTAAAGGGGGATTCAACGTGCCTTAGCTGCTTTGAAGCTGTCAATGCAAACCAATTACAAACATTTTGAAAAAAATGGGATTTATTAAAAGTATTTCATGTATTAAATTATGTTTTAAATTAACAATTTATCTAATAGAAATGTTTCATAATTCCTAGATATTATAACTCTGCTGTTTATTAAAAGTAAATAATATACGTATATATAGATATAAGTAATCCATAGCTTGTTATATAGCTATGAGTCATATAAGGAAAATGTTACTATTGTAAGAAATGTTACATGTTAATATCAATAAGTTAAGATATCATCATTTATTTCTTACTAATGCAACTGTTTAAAGTATATTAACATAAAGTATGTAAAAGTATTTGAAGCTGACAGGGTTTTATTGGTTCTCCTGTAGTTTTTATGGTTTTATCTCTATATAATCATAAAACCATATAACCTGATGATACAGAAAACATGCACGTTGTTACAATGTGAATTAGAAAACGAAAAAAATAGAGTGGTTTATTAATGAAGCGTAATGTTCTATGTTCTGTAGTATTTATGTTTGTGCTTCTGTGAGTGCATGAACAGAGTTAGGATGGGATCATGTACAAACAGGCTCAAAAGACTATCCTAAGATTCACAATAAGAAAAATGAGAAAAAAAAAGGTTGGTGGAGGGGATAAGTGGAAAGTGGGAAATCATTTGAGATGTAAACAAATGAAATAATTAATAATTTTTAAAAAGACAACAAGAAAATTTTTCACAATAAAATTTAACTTTGAAACTCAAAAACAAAAAAGAAAAGCAGAGCCTCCCATTAAATAATGCCAACCTTAAACAATTGTTAAAATATCTCACCAATATTGCAAAATATATCTGACTCGGAACATATGTTACCAAAACTTTACATTCCTTTGACAAAAATGGCTAGCTTTCCAATGCTACATTTTCATATAGAATTTGTGTCATCACATTGTTTCTGCAAACCCCTTCTTCGTTGGTATGTATGGCTCTCTCGAATCTATTGGTATCAATAGGTAAAGGGATGGTGCTAGTTATCTGTTAACTTGCTAGCGGAAGTATGCAAGTATACATTTGAAGTATACATTTGTGGAAGACACAGCTCTCCCCAAGAAAATGTCCTCACTCATTCAGCCTGTGGGCAAACGTATGGGACATTTGCTTAATTGGTGATTAATGTGGGTGGATCCACCTGATTGTGAGTGATGTCCACCCTAGAGTGGAGATCCTGGGTAATATGTAAAAACACTCAGAGCAAGCTAGGAAGAGCAAGCATGCCACTAAGCAGTATCCATTCATGGCCTTTGAAACAGTTCCTGCCGGCAGGATTCTACCAGGTCTGAATTCCTGCCCTGACTTCCCTAAATGGTTGATTATAAGCCAATGTATGAAACAATCCCTTTCCTTCTCAAACTCATTTTAGTCATAATGTTTACCACATTGACAAAAAAAATATAACTAGGTCCATGACCACAGAAAATTAGGAGTGATACTCATTTCTAAATACTCACATATTAGAATTCTAAATACTACTCAACTCTAACTAACATAACACAAATCAAACTTAGCGTACACTCACACAAGAAAACTCTGATATGTGGAAGGCATGCATACATACTAGCACTAAATCATTTTTGCTTTACATCATTGAGGCTAAATAGCATGAGAATGGAGGTACCTGAGAACTACAATACAAAGTGTCAATAGAGTAGTTAGAAAATAAATATTATGACCGAGATGATAGGAATGGTCAAATTATTTGATGGTTTGTATATGCTCGTCCTGGTGTGTAGCCACTACTGGAAAGTGTGACCCTGCTGGAGTAGGTGTGGCCTTGTTGAAATAGGTGTGTTACTGTGGGTCTGGGCTTTAAGACTCTCATCCTAGCTGTCTGACACTAGTACTCTGCTGGCAGCCTTCTGATGAAGATATAGACTTCTCAGCTCTGTCTGCACCATACCTGCCTGGTTGCTGCCATGCGTAACCTTGATGACAATGGACTCGAATTCTGGACATGTAAGCCAGCCCCAATTAACTGTTGTTCTTTATAAGACTCGCCTTGGCCCTGGTGTCTGCTCACAGCAGCAAAACCCTAAGACTAATTAAGAAATAAAATAATCCTGAGAAAGGAGGCCTCAATGTTAAAACCAAGCAAGGTCTTTGATTTTATTCAGAGAAGAAAGTAAATATGAAGTAAATAACTTAAATAATCTACAGTCCTCTCCCAAATCTAGACTGTTACTCCACATGACATCACAACTCTTTCAATGTATGAAGTAAGATATGTCTAATGTTCTATCATCCCTATATCACAACATTTACAAATGAACCGACATCTGACAAGTTTTATTCAATATTACCCATAAGAGATTTATGCAAACATGACCAGTTAGGAGTATTACATTAAGAGGTGGAAATGACCACTTATTACTTTACCTTAGTTTACCTCAGCTGCTCGGCTTCTGGTATAGAAATAAGGTCTTTATAGCTGATGTTGTGGCAGTAAGATACAATGAGATAATAGACAGTTCTTCTTGCACTTTATGTCTGACTCAAGGCCAAAATTCTACAAACAAATAGTTCATCTAGAAAGGTTTTATGGAGCTTTTTTTTTTTTTTTAGCTCAAACAGCAAAGATATAAAGCTTCAAGATCAATAACATCTATTTAGCTCACGGAAAACTGCACCATTTATGCGGCTGAACAGTTATAATATTTTTCTTTGATTCTGATAAGCAAGATAAATGCATTCTAACTACTGATTGGCATCAGAACAAATCAGTAGGTGTGCTTGATTCAAAGATCTCCTATCTATTAATTTCTGTGGAATGAAAGTGTTCAAACTGAGAAAGAAAATGCTGGTGTGATTCCCTTCTTTTAAAAAATATCAGCATAAAACTCTCTGGTTCCCCACATGCATTCAGCTGCACTCCATCAGAACAGCAATCAGCCCTCTATTTTGCTCTGTGTTTCATGTTTCTGGAGGGTGTGTACAAAGGCAGCATCTGAATCAGTGAAGCATATTAACCAGTGTATGAGCTGTTTCAGGATATCATTTCAATTTCTGATTATTCTATTCTTCCCATATTAAATACACTGTCTTTCACCATACTTAAGTTATATTTATATCATCATTACTCTTACATTTATTTTTGTGTGTCAGATTTCTTCTCTGTATTCCCTGTTTTTAATTATAAAAATCACTTAACTTGAACCTTTCAACTTAAAATTTGGTTCTGTGGGATATGATGATTGCCTATTGTTTTTTATGTATCAATAGTTTTTATTTTCCCATCTCTTCTATACCCACTTCATGTTCTGTGTAGAAATGCTAGTCTTTATATTTGAATTCAATATACACATGCTGTTGTACTAAAAATGTGTCTCTTGCAAAAGACTGTAAGACATACACCAAGTTTTCTCCTCAATCACACACAAAATGAGATTAAAAATTAAGAATGACTTGGAATGCTAAAACCCACCCTCATATGGAAGTACTGAGACTCTGGAAAAATTGAGAGATAGTCAAATGGTATCAAAAAAACAAGAAGTAATTACCAGAAAAACAGGATTTGTCCTTAAAACACACATACACACAAAAAAAAAAAAAAAAAAAAAAAAAACCACACATAAAACAGAGAGACCACTTCACCTAAGGATCCATCGAATCTGCAGACACCAAACCCCCACACTGATGCCAATAAGCACTGGTTGACAGGAGCCTGGTTCAGCTGTCCTCCGAGTGGATCGGCCAGCACCTGACCAATACACATGCAGATACTAACCAACCATCAGACTGAGCCCGGGGACCCCAGTGGAAGATTTAGGAGGAAAACTGAAGGAGCTGAAGGGAATTCTAACCCCATAGGAAGAACATCAACTAACTGGACCACCCCAAGCTCCCAGGAACTAAATCACAAAGCAAAGAGTGGAGGATTGATACCCCAGCATAAAGGAATGGTAGGGCAGTGGGGCAAGAAAGGCAGGGTGGTCGGGGAGCACCCTCATCAAGGCAAAGGGGAGAAAGAGGGAAGGGGGGATGGAGTTTTGCAGAGGAGAAACTGGGAAGGAAAACACTTGAAATGTAAATAAATAAAATAAGCAATAAAAAATTGCTAGTATTAGAAAGACTTGGACTCAAGTCTTTTACGAGTTTGATAATGTAGCAGTTCTTGGCAAAATTAAAGGAATGCTAAGTAGCAGAGGATGACATTGTCTGGCATCAATAGGAGGAGAAGCTTTTGGTCCTGTGAAGACTTGTTTTCCCAATGTAGGGGAATACTGGGGTGATGAGGTGGGAGTAGGTTGGTGGGAGTGGAAGCATCTTCATAAAGGCACAAGGAGGGGAAAGATCAGATGGGAGATAGGGGAAAGAAGATAACATTTGGAATGTAAATACATAAACTATCCAATAAAAAAGATTAAAAAATAAAAAATGTATACTAGTAAAAAAAATTAAGCTCAACAATATTGGGAAATAATACTGTTTTATATTTTTGTCTTATTCTTTGTATACCCTAGTGTTGCATTTTAAAATTAAGCTGCTATTAGTCAAAGTAGAGGCATTCAAACATTTACTGGAAGCCTTGTTGACTTTAAAGTGTCTATGGAGTGTCTTAGTGGGAGTGCCCAGTGGCAGAGGAATATACAGAGTAATTTCTAGGGGAAGGAAACATTAGTGAGTCAGTAAATCAGTGTTAACTAAAGACATGGAAAGAAAGTATATGGCCCTAGAGAGAATGTGCAAGAGTAAAGGGGAGTTCAGTGTGGAATCTCATAAGATACAAATCTGTAAGAAATATAAGTTCAAGAATTAAGCTAGGCAAGAATTATCAGAGTAAGAGTATATGCAATGTTGTAAAGTTTAAGACAGTATGTTTCTAAAAGCCAGGACTGACTGAAGGTATAAAATTGTACCAAGTCAAAGGTAAATTATTTTCTATTTGAAGTGATAATACTACATTTGCTGACCTTAGAGCAGCTTCAGAGGGGCCCACAGAAAAAATTTGAAACATTGACATGAAAGGTGATAGGTGATGTATGTGCACAGGTTTAAAGCATTTGGCTATGAATAGAGAGGATAATTACAATATGGTCAAAACAAGATGTGGGAAGGTGAAGAATTTATGCACATGAGTATGGTATTTTTAGAAAGATTTATTTTGATATATTTAATGTGACAAGCAAATTCAAAAGAGAGGAAGAATAGTAAATATGATACGGGAGGCATTCATCTAAATTAGAGCTCCCAATAAACCCAAGTATTATTGCTGAAGCCACATAGTGGTTACTTGCAAGAACCTGATGTGGATGCCTCCTCTGAGGCTCTGCCAGATACTGATACAGAGGAGGATGCTTGCAGCTAACCATCAAACTGAACACAAGGACCCCAATGAAGGAGCTAGAGAAAGGACTGAAAGAGCTGAAAGGGTCTGCAACCCAATGAAAAGAACAAAATTATCAACTATCCAAACCCACCACAGCTCTCATGGACTAAAACATCAACAAATGAGTCTGCATGGAAAGACCCATGGACCTAGGTACATATACATGGCAGAGGATATCATTTTCTGACATCAATGGGAGGAGAGGCCTTTGGTCCAGCAAAGGCTCATTTTCCACGTGTAAGGGAATGCCAATGTGCTGAGGTGGTTGGGAGAACAAGCACGTTCATGGAGGCAATAATGGGGGAGAGAAGATGTAAATGCAGAGAATTTCCAATAAAAAATGGGAAAAATATAAAATGCAAACCCCCAAAAATAAAAATAAAGAAGAATTGATACATATCATTTTTGAAAATAAATAAATAAATTAGGGTTCCACAACTGTAGAGAAGGAAGTTCCCTAATATGTATAAAGACAGTGGTTCTTAACGGTAGAAGAATTACTGGCAGACAAAGGTGAAAGGATGCTTGACCTTGACATTGGCCAAACATCCACATCTACCAGCATCACAAGTACTAGTTTCTCCATATGTCATGTGTCACTAAGAGTCACAGTAAAAATAAAGGACAGAAAAGTACAAACGTTTGATATGAAATCATGTGGAAAGAGATTGTTCTGTGGAGGCTGTTTTCTCAGAGTCAAGATTAATGCCTCTTAAACACACAGCTATTCCTAGACATGTCTCTTCTTTAAGGCCCAGCAAGCAGAACAAAGGAACACTTCCTTCTCTGTCCCTTCATTTATTCTAACATCATTAGTTCATATTTTAATTTGGATTCACAATCTTTTGGCTGATTATCATTTTAAACTGGAGTTCAGCTTAAATATGACTAAATTAAGCTGACAACGTGACTTGAAGATGGAGGTACTGAACAAGTTGTAGATGACTTGCTTAGGACATGAGACCCTGATTTTCATCCCAGGCACCACAACAAACATGAGCAAATCAAACTATATCATATGACTAAAATTTGGAACTTTTAGTGAATACACTTTAATTATGATAACAATTATTTGCAACAATCTCTTTAATAAAATTATCACTGCATTCATTAAAAACAGGAAAGGAGAGCATGACCAAGGCATGAAAACCCCAGCTAAACTTGCTGTGAGCTAGATGTATGTTACTAGGAAAAACTGGGGATCATGATTAACATGGATAACTTTCTAAATGACACTCTTGTCTTTCTTATCTTTCTCCTTTTTTCCACTTCATTTCCAATTGGGGTGTTCTGTTACCAAGATATCTCCAGTTTGACCCTCTGGCTGCTCAAATAGGTGTATGAGGTTGGTTGCCTAGCAACAGGAGAACAGAATATTCAGCATCATATTTGGTAACTCTATATTCTGGCTTGCAGGTGGGATATTTGGATTGAATTGTATGATGGTTTTGCCTAGCAATTCTGTTTCATTTCAGCAGGTGTGTAATTAAGTTTACTACTTATAATGTTATTACTGTGGTCCAATGCATTTTATCAATGTTATTAAGAGGTTTTTTTCTATTAAAATTATTAATGTGCTTAGAAAATTTTTAAGTGTTGAAATTTCCCTTTAAGATGTCAACTTGTTTTGGAAAGTTCATTATTGTTTTTTTTTTTTTTTTCAAAATAATTAAAAAGCAAAAGGGTTCTGAGAAGGCAAAAATGCAATGTGGACTTTCTGGCTATTTGTGAATTTCTTTGCTGCTGTTGTTGTTGTTTCTATTTATTTTAAATATATGAGTACACAGTAGCTTTCTTCACACTGCAGAAAGGGCATCACACCCCATTACAGATGGTTGTGAGCCACCACGTGGTTACTAGGAATTAAATTCAGGACCTCCAGGAGAACAGCCAGTGCAATCTCTCCAGCCCTGTGTTCTATATCTTTATCTAAACAACAGTATCAAAAGGATGCCAAACTTCTACAATTTAATGTATATACTACATACATTAATTCAAGAGTGTTAAGGTGAGGGTAAAATATCTAGGAACAGAGAAAAGCAAGTGCTATACACTCATTATATATTAGTTTTATAATAAAGATACACCAGAGGATTTTTGTAACAGAATGCAGCATCTTCCGAAAGACCAGGAGTTTCTGTTTTATTTAATCAGTTTAACAACATAGCCTATCTTCCCATACAGCAACCAGGCTTTTACTGATAACTTTAGAAAGGGAGCCGTAAATATCAGTTCAGATGGGCAACTTCAAGAAAGCAGACAGCAGGAATAGGCACATAGAGCAAATGACACACACTCATGTCAGCCTCACTGGATACAAAGCAGATGCTATAGATGCAAACAAAGATTGCATGTGAAAAATGCATGTGAGGAACACATAAAAGTAGATACACATATCCCATGCTGGCCTGGCCACTGGGGCACTCACAAATGCCATGGGCATGATGGAGACAAATGAAACAACAACAATAGATTAGCAAAAACTAACACAGGCTTTGAATGATAATTCACTGTCGTTATATTATAAATTTTGAAGTTGGTTAAATAATCTTAATCTCAGAGTATCAAGCAGTTTTTCTGTCAATTTCCAATTAGAAAAGAAGCTCAATGTTGACCTGGATCATTCTTTTCAAAACCACTAGACCACTTTGCATATGTCAATACATTAATATGTTGCCTATTTTATAAATGTATAACCTAATGGTCAGATATTTTTGAATATATCACTCCAAATTAAATGTTCTGTCAAAGCTAATAATTTTCAAAATAAAAATTATCAGACAATTTTCTAATACATAAAATCAAGTTATTCATATTGTTAAAGCAATGGTAAAAATACTCAACAAAGAATGTCTTTGTAAAAAATAAAATAAAACTTTGGTTGTATCATTTGTTCATCCTAAGAACTTTTAGACAAATTAAACCACTTAGAGAAAATAAATCATAGTATTAAGGTATTTTAAAGCTGTGAGATGGTAAAGGTCAAATCACAACATAACTAGTTTGTCAGTTGAGAAAACTCAGTCGTGAAACACTTAAAACTAATGGGAAAATTACACCAGACTTTACAACAGGGACTATGAGAGCTAGAATGTCCTGGACTGACATCATACAGACCCTAAGGGAACATGAGTTCCAGCCCGGGCTACTATATCCAGCAAAGCTCTCAATCACCATAGATGAAGAAACCAAGATATTCCAGGACAAAAACAAATTTACAAAATATCTGTCCACAAATCCAGGCCTACAAAAAAAAATAATAGTTGTAAAATTCCACCATAAAAACAAAAACTTTATCCTAGGAAATTCAAAAACTAATCCTCTTGCAACAAACACCAAAGAAGAAAAGCACACAAACATTACTCTACCTCTAACAACAAAAATAGCAGGAACAACAATAACTTATTCCTTAATATCCCTTAACATCAATGGACTCAATTCTTCAATAAAAAGACATAGACTATCACTCTGGATATGAAAACAGGATCCAGCATTTTGGTGCTTACAGGAAACTCATCTCAACAACAAAGACAGACATTATCTCAGAGTAAAAGGTTGGCAAAATAATTTCCAAGCAAATGATCCCAAGAAACAAGTTGAAGTATCCAACCTAATATTAAATAAAATTTTACTCATCAAAGGAAAAAGTTATCAAGATGAAGATGAACTCTCAGTCTGGAACTTCAAAGTCAGGATCACCCAATTTATAAAAGAAATTTTACTGAAGCATATTTTTTACTCAGAGCATATATTATACCATACAAAATAATAGTGGGAGACTTTAACAGCCCACTTTCATCAATGAACAGATCATGGAAGGAGAAACTAAACAGAGACACTGGGAAGCTAACAGAAGTTATGAACCAAATAGATTTAACAGACATCTATAGAATATTTCATCCTAAAACAAAAGAATATACCTTCTTCTCAGCACCTCGTGGCACCTTCTCCAAAATTGACCATATACTCAGTCACAAAACAGGCCTCAAGAGATACAAGAAGACTGGAATAGTCTCATGCATTCTATCAGATACCATGCACTAATTATGGTCTTCAATAATAACAACAACAGCAATAAAATAAGAAAAACATACAAATGGAAGCTGAACAATGTTTTGCTCAATGATAGCTTGGTCAAGGACTAAATGAAGAAGAGAATAAATGACTTTTTAGAATGTAACAAAAATGAGGGCACACATACCCAACTGTGTGAGATACAATGAAAACACTTTTAAAAGGAAAACTCATAGTGCACAGTGCCTCCAAAAGGAAACTGGAGAAAGCATACACTAACAACTTGACAGCTCACCTGAAACCACTAGAACTATAAGTAGCAGGTACAACAAAGAAAAGTAGACAGCAGGAAATAATCAAACTCAGAGTTGAAATCAACCAAACAGAAACAAAAAGAACCATAAACAGAATCAACAAAACAAACAGTTGGTTCTTTGAGAAAATCAACAAAATTGATAAACCCTTAGCCAGACTATCCAGAAGGCAGATAAAGAGTATCCAAATTCACAAAATCAGAGAACTTTTACAGCTGATAAACACCTTCAGCAAAGTGGCTGGATATAAAATTAACTCAAACCAATTAGTAGCCTTCCTCTACTCAAAGGACAAATAGGCTGAGACAAAAATTAGTGAATGACCCCCTTCACAATAGTCACAAAGAATAAAAAATGCCTTGGTGTGACCTAAACCAAGCAAGTGAAGAATCTGTACAACAAAAACCTCAAATCTCTGAAAAAGGAAATTGAAGTAAACCACAGAATATGGAAAGATTTCCCATGCTCATGGATTGGAAGGATCAATATTGTAAAAATGGCCATCTTGCCTAAGGCAATCTATAAATTCAATGAGATCCCCATCAAAATTCCAACTCAATACTTCATAGAATTAGAAAAAGCAATTTGAAAATTCATGTGGAATAATAAAAATCCTGGGAAATAAAAAAACATTCTCTACAATAAAAAGAGTCCCAGGGGAATCACCATCCCTGTCCTTAACCTGTGTTACAGATCAATTGTGATAAAAAAAAATGCCTGGTATTGGTACAGAGACAGGCAGGTAAACCAATGGAATAAAATCAGAGACCTAGAAATGAGCCCATACGCCTATGATGTTTGACAAAGGAGCTAAAAATATTCAATGAAAAAAGGACAGCCTCTTCAACAAATGGTGCTGGTTCAACTGGCAGTCAGAATGCAGAAGAATGCAAATCAATCTCTTTTTATCTCCTTGTACAAAGCTCAAGTCCAAGTAAATCAAAGAGCTCCACATCAAACTGGATGCACTATAACTAACAGAAAAGAAAGTGGAGAAGAGTTTAAAACACATAGGCACCTGGGAAATTTCAAAGCTTCTTAAGGTCAAGGACACTGCCAAAAGAATAAATCAGCAACCCACAGATTGGGAAAAGATCTTTACCAATCCTACATCTGATAGAGAGCTACTATCCAATATATGCAAAGAACTCAAGAAGGTAAACTCTAGAGAATCAAATAATCCTATTAAAAATGGGGTTCAGAGCTACACAGAGACTTCTGAACTGAAGAATACTGAATGGCTGAGAAACACCTAAAGAAATGCTCAACATCCTTTGTTATCAGGGAAATGCAAATCAAAACAACCCTAAGAATCCACCTCACACCAATCTGAATGGCTAAAATCAAAAACTCAGGTGACAGCAGATGCTGATGAGGATGTGGAGAAATAGGAACACTCCTCCAATGTTTTGGGGTTATAAACTAGTACAACTACTCTGAAAAATCAGTCTGGTGTTTCCTCAGAAAATTCTACATAGTACTACCTGAGGACCCAGCTATAGCACTTCTGAGTGAATACCCAAAATTAGCTCCAGCATCTTACAAGGGCACATGATCAACTATGTTTATAGTAGCCATATTTATAATAGCCAGAAGCTGAATATAACCCAGATGTCCTTCAGCAGAGAAATGGATACACAATTTGTAGTACATATACACACTGGAGTACTACTGAGCTATTAAAAACGAGTTCATGAAATTTCTAGGCAAATGGATGGAACTTGAATCTATCATCCTGAGTGAGGTATCCCAGTCACAAAAGAGCACTCATGGCATATACTCAATTATAAGCCATACTAGCCAAAAAGAAGAAAGAGGAAGAGGAGCAGCAGCAGCAGCAGCAGCAGCTCAGAAATAGCCAAGAAACCATCCACTGAACTTATGAAGCTCGAAAAGATAAAAAGACCAGAATGTGGATGACTCAGTCCTTCTTCAAATGGAGAACAAAACAGGGAAGAAAATACAAGGTGAAAGAGAGGAGCAGGGATTGAAGAAAAGATCTACAGACACTACCTAACCTGGAGAACCACCCCATAAGTAGCCACCAAACCCAAGCACTATTGCTGATGCCAAAAAGTGTTTACTGGCAGGAACCAGATATGGATGTCTTCTCAGAGGAAATACAGATGAGGATATTGCAGCTAAACATCGGATTGAACCTGGGGATCCCAATTAAAGAGCTAGAGAAAGGACTGAAAGAGTTAAAAGGTTTGCACCCTCATGGGAGGAACAACATCATCAACCAGCCAAGGTACTGAGATGGAGACAGTGATTGGGTGAGGGAGCACCTTCATGGAAGCAAGTTGAGAGGGAGGAGAGAGGGGCATGGGGGAAGGGTATAACATTTGAAATATGAATACAGTGCATATCAAATAAAATTGAAAAACAAAAGAAACATTTCAGAACAGAAATAAAAAGCTAAAACCATACCCAGGATCTCTTCCTGCTACCTACAGATCCATATACAGGACTCCCAATAACTATCCCTTACCAAGTCTGCCTGCATGCCACTGTATTTTCCGAAATATTGATAATAGAATAAGCCTCTGAAACTGTCAATGGACTAAACTTCAGAAACTATCATCAAGCCCCATTTGAATGCTTTCTTTTATAAAAGTTGGTGTAGTCATTTTGTCTCTTCAGTGCAATAGAACACTGCCTAAGACAAGGAAGGTAAGTTGGTATGAAAAGTCAGATTTACTTAAATGTTAGCATCATATTGCTGAGAGACAATAGCTAAGCGAAAATCCAGTGCGTTTCTTTCCCTTCATTGCTACTAGGTATACAATAGCATTGACACATGTGTACAGAAAACACTTCATGCAACTATATGTATAACTAAGTAGTTATATGATGAAGGCTAAAAAGAAAATGCTGCATAGAGTTCACTGAGACTCTATCTAAGGGGAAGCTGATATCTGCAATTTATGTGCTATTTATTTCATTTTTACTGTGAATAATACAAATATAACAGCTAATTTTAATATTTGTCTTGAACCATTGGAAAAGCATTGGAGACCAAGTTGTATGCCTAAATGATGTAACACGAAAACCCTTGGTGAAGATTCTTATTGACAGAAGAACTTAAATGCTAGAACCAGGGTAATGACTTCCTTCATAAGGAGTTCTGGGTTCATGTACAAACAACTGTATTAAATCTGCTTAGGGAACTGTCACTCTGAGGAAGCATCACCAATATGAGGAAAATGAAAAAATATGTTATCACCATGAAATTACCAGGAAGAAATATTTTAGACCATTGGCCATTGTCAGTACTAAGGGTAACGATTTTGCTCCATGTCCTACATGATCGGGAAACAAGGTCTGCTAAACTTGGAGAAAGATTGAGATTCCCCCTCTCTTATCAAAGAACCCTGTGGACATGGAAAAAAGGTTGAGTCCATGGGAGGTATGCCTAGGCACATTAAAAGAGCCATGTACCTGAGGCTTAACTGAATCAAGCTTATCTAAAGAGAAAAAGAGAAAACAAAAAAAAAAGGAAAATTGTAACCTCCTGTCACCACTAAGACTGCTATATTAGACAACTGACTGCAGCATTTTTTATAGAAAGAGATTCCAGGTTTTCTCTTCAATAGAAGCATCCAAGGATCTCTAAAAATATTGGGCACCAGACACTACAAACCTTTGGTATATCATCTGTTCTAAGGAAATATAGGGGAAATTTTTCGAGGAGAATACATAGATATACAAAGTAAAATAGCAAATATTTTTATCCTCAATAGAAACAGTTGTTAAAAATTTAAGATCTAGGGTCAATACAGCATATACCTCTATGTTCCAACTTTTTGGAAAGCTGAAGCAGAAAGATAATTGGAATACAGAAATTCTAGTCCAGTCTGGGAAACAACAAGATATTATTCCATGAAAACAAGGAAAAGTTAATTTTTTAATTTTATTCATGAATAATAAAATTAAAATAAATATTCTAAATTTAATATGTTATTTACAAAAATAGAGATATAGCATTCTTAATAGTGAAATGGTGTTATTCTATTTATTGAAAGTAGACGTCTATGGAGTCAATCTGTGCACCTTAGCAGCATTATTTTAAACTCTGTGCACAAGTCAACATGACATGCAAAGAAATAAAACATAAAATCAAAACACATTTAAATAGTAATTTCTTATTTGTAAACAATATTTTATTATTAACTCAAAGTAATCTGCTAACAAAAGTATATATACGTAAGATAAAAATCTATGACAAGAAGGCTAATATAAATATTCTATATAATACAAGAAACAGACAAAAATAACATTTGAAGAACCAGTTAGATGCCCCAGCAGGTAAGAGGTGCTTGTCATCAAGATTAAGATCTAGTCCCAAAACTAACATAGTGGAAGGACAGACCTGACTGCCATAAGCTGTCCCCGTGCTTCCACAAGAGCATGCTCATAAACATATGCAGGTATGTACAAACACACACACACACATACAAAAAATAAATAAAGGTAAATTTTAAAATGAAAAATGAAATAAATTTTAAAATGCAGTATATAAAAATCAAACTGTGCAAAACTACACACAAATTACCAAAATGCATAGTCCCTATACAGAAAGGATAAAAACTGCTTGAGAGAATGAAGATTAAATGACATTGCCATTTATTATTATCATTGTATTAGTTTGTTTTCTGTTGATTAATTAAACACCAGGACCAAAAAAACTTGGAGAAAGAAAAAGTTTATTTGATATACACTTCAACATCAAAATCCGTCATCATGAGAAGCCATATCAGGGACTCAGTCAGAGTCTAGGAAAAAAACTGTTTAATGGCTTGCTTAGTTTGATTTTTTTTATGCCACCCTGGACCATCTCCCAGGACTGGCACTGTCCATGGTGGCTTTGACACTCTCTGAACAAGAAAATGCCTCCAGAGACAGGCCCACATGTCAAGTTACTGGACTGAATTCTTGAGTTGTGGTTCTCTTTTTCCAGGTGACTCTAGATAATATCAAGTTCACAAAAACTAACCAGCACATAGAATAAAATTATGTACTAAAATTATATCAGATTTTTAAAATATAATAATAATAAGATATATCACTGGAATCCAAAATAACCTCTCAATATTTTGTTGAGTTCGGCAAGGAAATTCTAAAAGCCATATTAAGTAAGGCAGCATTAGGAGGCCTCCTCAGCAGGGAGCCATGGAGTTAACTTGGCCTAGCTGTTTTGCAAGGCATGCCTTCTAGATTTTTCTGGTTAGACTCCATGGCTCTAGTGCTCTGAGAAACTGATGCACTCCTTCAGGCCCTAAAATGTTCAGGCCTCTTTGTGTTCCTTTGTATGATTTCTTAGTTGTCAAGGAAACATGAAAGCTTGACAGGACAATTGGTCTTAAGGCATTAATCTTGTGTGCCATGTATAGCTTGAAAATGTCATTGTGCTGTGGCAACAACAACTTTATTGATTCTGGAAATCTCCATTATTTTTAGTTTCTGATAATAGTATAAAAATTCTGATTGCTCTCAATAAAGTTGTGACAGCCTCAGTCTTGCTATGCCCAACCCCAACCTGGGCCTGATATTATTCATGTAGCCTTATCAGATGAACTTCCCCCAGTAAGTAATCCTGGGTACTTATAGCTTCCTAATAAAGACATGTAACAGTCCTTTTCAATAAATATGAAGAATAATTTTAACATGATCATAGTTATAAATGGAATTATAAATATAAAAAAGGAACACTTAAGTAAAATAATAGGCCCTTGAGACATTAATGAAAAATGATATTAAACAAGGAATTAAAAGCTATAGCCAAAGAAAACAGCTAATGTGGTATCTACCAACTTGTTGGGTAGTCAGGATTTCAGGTAGTAGAAGCAGAAAGGTCATGAGGTCAAGTCTTGCTTGTTCTACGAAGAGTGTCAGGTAAACCAGGAGCTACAGAGTAAGACTATGTCACAAAATTTTAAAAACAAAATTCCTTTTAAAAATGTATCTTCTGGGGTTTAGGTTGGGGGCAGGTGTTTGTTTGCTTACTAATTTTGAAAAGGGCCTCTCTAAGTATTCCTAGCTGGTGAAGAATTCACGTTGTAGACCAGGCTAGCTTCAAACTTGCAGAGATCTGCCTGTTTCTGCATCCTGAAATTATAGATGTGCACATTAAACCTGGCAAAAATATTTTAGAAGAAAGTATCTAACATGACCTTGAGTTCAAGTTATTCAAAAAGTGACTTAGAGAGGGATTAAAACTAGATTTGAATTTTTATCAAAAAATTAATAATAAAATAAAAGCCTTTCAATTTGTTTAAGCAAAAGAAAAGGCAAAGGATCTGGATGTGATTCTGGGCTGACTGCCTGATTAACATTAGTGAGGTCCTAGGCTTTATATTTTAAAAGTAAAAGGAAACTTGAGAGAGGGGGGTGGATGGGGAGAGACAGAAACAGAGCAAGAGACAGAGAGAGACAGGGACAGAGACAGGAGACGGGAGGGACTTAGGCATAAGGAAGGGAGGGCATGAAACAGAAAGGAGGGAAAGGCTAAAGAGGAAGACAAATAGGAAGGAAGAAAAAAGAAGAGCAAAGAAGGGAGGAAGGGCTGGAGGAAAGGAGGAAGAAGGGAGGAAGGGAGACAGGAAAGAGGGAATAAATTATCATAGAAGAGGAAAATCAGTGGAAATATATTTATTCCATCATAATTACTGAAACAGTTTTCTTTGTGCAAAGATAACCCGAAGTTCTAAATGTTAACAATTAAAAAACCATCAACCCAAAAGAAGAGATAAAGTTTAGACAAGATATACTGATATTCATATAAAGTTATGCAGAGCTCAGAACTGCATTCCTCAACAGGGAAATATGATGCAAAGTCTCGCCAAAATGGCTAAAATTAAAAAGATTGATTATACTAAGCTTCAGTAAGAGTAAACAAAGGGAGTTTGTAGACGTTGATGACAGCTGTGTAATTAGTTAAGAACTTTGGGAAAACAGTCTGGTTGTAACAGCTAAAATTGAAGATTTGAATGCAATAGACCCCAGCAATTCTATTGCTAAGTATACACTCAACAGAAACAAATGAGCAAGATCAGCAAAGATTCAAAAAGACTGCTAATGACATGATTCATAATAACTCAAATCTAGAAATAACTCTGATCTCACCAATACTGCAATGAATGAATATTCTGTAGTATTTTTGTGTAATAAAATGTGCCATATGCATTAAAATTAGGGAGCCTCACATAATGTTAACAAAAGTTCCAAATACACATTCAGGAAAGAAAGGTTTACATAGGAAATTGTATGTGAAATTCATGACTATTTGTCATAAGTATTTTAAGTCATACTATATTAAAATTGTAGGGAGAAGAACATGGGCTGGAATAGTAAAACTAGATTGAAAGGAAAGAAAGTAATTAATGTTTAAGCCTGAATATTCTGAAAATAATAGAAATGGGGTACTCTTTGGGAGGAAGAAAAATTATCAGTGATATAAAAAGGCTCTATGTGGATATTTTTTATGAAAAAAAATTGTCCATTTGATTCACACAATTTCATAATAAAACTTAAATAAAAATAATTCACTTACTATGATTGAAAAATTAAAATTGTTAATGCATGTGATAAAATTTAATAGCCCAACATGAACTAAAGATCCACTGTATTGAGAAGAAAACATCCTATTACACCAGCCTTTTAAAAATAAAGAACCTGAACATCAGAGAGTTAAATAAATCTCAAAGCCCTTTTCTTCAGCAGTGTGATTGGCTCTTTTTCCATAACAGAAAAAAAAATGGTGATACTCCCTAAGCTGAGCCTCTAGCTCTCCTTGTCAAAATTATCGGTAAGCATGACAAGTAAACTAAGTCTGAAATATTGGTCTTTCATGGACCCAAGGTATTAAATCTTTAAATTAACACTCTAGCCTTGTTTCATTTTGAGCCCTGCTAAGGAAGGATGATAAATCACACTAAGTTGAAATATTTACTATTCTAATTTATAATTGAGTAATATCATAAATTACACTGTCCCTGCTGCTAGTGTACAAATTAATGTATACAAGAGACTCATCACTCACCATAAGGGAACTTTCTCCCTAAAGGTCAAAAGATTTTTCTACCTACCCAAGGACCTGTTTAAAGGAGGGACAAAGTCTGGAAAATAGGCAAACGGCTGTTAGCAACTTGCTTTGCAGCCCAGTCACCCTGGAAACATGAATTATTTCTTGAAACTGCAGTCCCAGGAGCAAGGGGCTTGAGAGTTGGCTGTGCTATTTTTATACTTGATAACCCGGACAAGTGGTTTAACTAATGTCTGCCTTAGTATCCTTTTGGGCATAATAGCAAGGATGTCAGTAACATTAAAAATGAGCCTGATACTTAGTAAATCCTCGCTCCTCTCTGAATCTATTCCCTTCCATATCTCCACTACCACATCACCCTTCTGCATTGTCATGGCTAAGACCTTGGGTCCTAACATCATCTTTCAATTATCATGAGGTTGTAGTTCCTGATATTTGATTCCCCTTTCTACCAAATCTCAATCACAGCCTATTCTGAAGGCAGTGCCAACATTTTATTAAAAGAAAGCAAAAAATTGTGTTCACAAGATTAGAACTCAGAAGATACTCTCCCTCCTCTCTTTTTAATTTCCTATCACTTGTGTTTTAATGTATTGAATGCTTACTGGTAAATAACCGTGACTCTGATGTCTAATCCCAATCTACCTGGTTGCTTTACTTCACAAGCTCACACTGGGCAACACATAGCTTGTCCTGAGTTGAGCATTGTGGTGGTCTCTTCACTTCTGACCTCTGCTAGGTCATTTCTTTTACTAGCCTGATGCCATTTCCTACTTCTATCCATATCTAACACAAATGCAAATGACAAAATCTTGGAATAAATGTCCAGTATTAGATCTACTTCTTCATATTTCCTCATCATCATTTATTTTCTCTTTTTTAATTTTTTATTAGATTTATTTGATTTACATTTCAAATATTTTCTCCTCTCCAACTTTCCCCTCAATACATCCCCTATTTCATCCTCCCTCCTCCTACTTCTATGAGGGTTCCCACTAACCCACCCACCACCTCCTGCCCTAACGTTCCCCTCCATTGGGGTATCAAACTTTGGCAGGACGAATGGTTTCTCTCCCCATTGATGCCCAACATGACCATCCTGTGTTCCATATGCAGGCAGAGCCTGAGGTCTGTTATGTGTACCTTTTGGATGGTGGTTTAGTCCCAGGGAGCTCTGGTTGGTTGATATCGTTGTTCTTATGGGATTACAAAACCCATCAACAACTTCAATACATTCTCTACCTCAGTTCAGTGGTTGGCTGTGAGCATTGACCTCTGTATTTGTCATGACATGGCAGAGTCTCTCAGGAGACAGCTATTTCAGGCTCCTGTCAGAATGTACTTCTTGGCATCAGCAATATTGTCTAGGGTTTGGTGGAAGTACATGGGCTGGATCTTTAGGTGGAATAGGCTCTGGATGGACTTTGCTTGCATATCTGCTTCAAACTTTGACTCCATATTTCCTCCTGTGAATATGTTTGTGTTCCCCTTCTAAGAAGGGTTAAAGCATCTATACATTGGTGTTTCTTCTTGAACTTCATGTGTTCTGTGAAATTCTATCTTGGGTAATCTGAGCTTTGGGGCTAATATCCACCCAGCAGTGCGTGCATACTGTGTGTGTGTAGTTTTTTGGGGGTTTTTTTTTTGTTGTTGTTGTTTGTTTGTTTGTTTGGTTGGTTGGTTGGTTGGTTGGTTTGGTTTGGTTTTGGGGTTTTTTTGTGATTGGGTTACCTAACTCAGGATGATATTTTCTAAGTCCATCTATTGGCCTAAGAATTTCATGAAGTTGTTATATTTAATAGCTGAGAAATATTTCATTTTATATATGTACCACATTTTCTACATTGATTCCTCTATTGAAGAACATGGGGATCCTTTCCATCTTCTGGATATTATAAATAAGCCTTTTATGAAGATAGTGGAGCATGTCTCCCTGTTATACATTAGAACATTTTTGGGTATATGCCCAGGAGTGATATAGTTGGGTCCTCAATTAGTACAATGTCCAATTTTCTAAGGAAACTCCAGACTGATTTCCAGAGTGGATGTACCTGCTTGCAATCCCACCAACAACAGAGAAGTGTTCCTCTTTCTCCACACCGTGACCAGCATCTACAGTCACTTGAGTTCTTGATATTAGCCATTCTGACAGGTGTGAGGTGAAATCTCAGGGTTTATTTGATTTGCATTTCTCTGAGACTGAGGATGTTGAACATTTTGTAGGTGCGTCTCAGCCATTCAATATTCATCAGTTGAAGATTCTTTGTTTAGCTCTATTCCCCAATTCTCAGTAGGGTGATTTGATTCTCTGGAGTCTAACTTCTTGAGTTCTTTGTATATACTGAATATTAACCCTCTATCAAATGTCAGAATGGCAAAGATCTTTTCCCATTCTGTTAGTTGCTGTTTTGTTCTAATAAAAGAGTCCTTTGCCTTACAAAAGCTTTTCAATTTGATGAGGTCCCATTTGTTCTTTCTTGATCTTAGGGTATAAACCATTAATGTTCTGTTCAAGAAAATTCTCCAGTGTCCAAGTGTTTGAGGTTCTTCCTCACTTTCTCTTCTATCAGTTTGACTGTATCAGGTTTTATGTGCAGGTCATTGATCTACTTGACCTTGAGCTTTCTACAGGATGATAAGAATGGATCTATTTGTTGGTGGCCAAATAACCCTATGGTACGCACTAACTGGTAAGCAGATACTGGCCCAAAGAGCTTGGAATACCCAGAAAACAATTCACAGACCTTATGAAGCTCAAAAAGAAGGAAGGCCAGAATGTGAATGTCTTTGCCCTTCTGTGAAGGAAAAATAAAATACTCACTGAAAAAAATACAAGGTAAAATAGAGAAGCGCAGATTTAAAGAATGATGATCCAGAGAATGCCAAAAATGGGGGATCCATCCCATATGAAGCCACCAAACACAGTCACTATTGCTGATGTCAACAAGTTCTTACTGGCAAGAGCCAGATATGGATGCCTCCTCAGAGACTCTGCCAGAGCCATACTGATACAGAGGAGGATGCTTGCAGCTAACCATCACACTGAGCACAGTGAAGGAACTAAAGAAAAGACTGAAGGCACTGAAAGGGTTTGTATCCCCATGGGAAGAACAACATTATTAACCAACCAAAACCAGAAGAGTTGCCAGGGACTAAAATACCAACCAATGAATACACATGGAAAGACCCATAGCTCCAGTTGCATATATAGCAGAGAATAACATTGTCTGGCATCAATGGGAAGAAAGGCCTTTGGTCCAGTGAAGCCTTGTTTACCCAGTGGAGGAAAATGCCAAGGAGCTGAAGTGGGAATTGGTGGTTGGGAGGGGGAACACCTTCTTGGAAGCAAGAGGAGGAGGAGGGATGAAAGTGTGGTGAAATGGGATAACATTTGAAATGTAAATGCAGAGAATACCCAATAAAAATGAAAAAAGTAAGGAACAATAATGTAAAATTAAGATGTAATTAGAGAAAATACTTGAGAAATATTATATGTATGGTCATGTAGTTTCAGCTAGACCCTTTATCTTGAGTAGATTTTATAAGTGGGTTCTGGGTGTATTTATTTCAGTGAAATTTAGAATTGCTCTTTCTTTGAGTTTAGAAAGAAAAAGAATATTGTGATCCCTTTTATAATTGAAAAAGGAACTAATTTTAAAAAGATTGTTTTATTATTGAAAAGGCAGTATCTATTTGTATTCTTCTACATGCTATCCTCTAGTTGGACCAGCACCATTTGTTTAAACGACTATTTTTTTCTGGGACTGGATGGTTTTAAGTCTTTTGTCAAAGGACAAGAGATCACAGGAGTGTGGGTTCATTTCTCGATCTTCAATTTTTTCTAGATTTTCCTTCTAGTCTCTGTACATACAGTTTTTATCACTATTGCTCTGTAATACAGCTTGCAGTCAGGTATGGGAAGTTCTTTAATTGTTGAGAAAAGTTTTGAATATCCTGGGATTTTTGTTATTCCAAATAAATTTGCAAATTGCTCTTTCTAGCTATGAATAATTGAGTTGGAATTTTGATGGGGATTGTGTGGAATCTGTAGATTGCTTTTGGCAAGAAGGCAAATTTACTATAATAATTCTGACAATCCATGAGCATGGAAGACCTTTCCATCTTCTGATTCTTACATTCCTTTCTTCAGACACTTGAAGTTCTTGTCTTGCAGACCTTTCACTAGTTTATTAGAGTTAAACCACGGCATTTTATAGTATTTGAGACAATTGTGAAGGGTGTCCTTTCCCTAATTTCTTCTCAGCCTGATCATATTTTGAATAGAAAAATAAGGCTACTTACTTTTTGAGTTAATTTTATACCCATCGACTTTGCTGAAGTTGTTCATCAGCTGTAGGCATTAACTGGTTGGATTTTGGGTGTCACTTATATATACTGTCTTAGTAACAGTGTCTATTCCTGGACAAATCATCCAAGAAGCAAGCTGGGGAGGAAAGGGTTTATTCAGCTTACACTTCCATATCCCTGTTTATCACCAAAGAAAGTCAGGACTGGAACTCCAGTAGGTCAGGAAGCAGGAGCTGATGCAGAGGTCATGGAGGGATGTTACTTACTGGCTTGATTACTTTGGCTTGCTCAGCTTGCTTTCTTACAGTACCCAGATTTACCAGCTCAGGGATGGCACCACCCACAACGTGCTGGGCCCTTCCTCTTGATCACTAGTTGAAAAAAAAAAAAAATGCCTTAAAGCTGGATCTCATGGAGGCTTTGCTCACCTGAGGCTCTTTTCTCTATGATAACTCAAGCCTGTCAAGTTGACACAAAATTAGCCAGTACATATATTATCATAGCATCTGCTACCTGAAGACCCAGCTATTCCACTTCTGGTCATATACCTCAGAGACACCTTAGTACACAACAAAGATATATGCACCACAATGTTCATAGCAGCTCTATTTATAATAGCCAGAAGCTGGAAAGAACCCAGATGTCCTTCAGAAGATGAATGGATACAAAAATTGTGGTACATTTACACAATGGAATACTACTCAGCCACCAGAAACAATGACTTGACCAAATTCTTAAGAAAATGGCTGCATCTAGAGAATATCATTCTGAGTGAGATAACCCAGTCACAAAAGAACAGACATAATATGCAGTCACTGATAATGGGATGCTAACCCCAGAGGCTCGCACTGCCCCAGAAACAACTCACAGACTGTATGAAGTCCAAGAAATAAAGAAAATAAAACAAAACAAAACAAAAAAATCTCTATACAACAAGAAAACTTTGACTATTTCCATGTTACATTTTTTACATGTAATTTATGCTCATTGTAACTATTAAGTTTTCAATGCATACTATCAAACCTTTAAAAAAATCAAGTACTGACTAAAAAATATATTCATACAGTTTTATGTAAAAATTATTTTAAAATCTGAAAAAAAGTACTGACAAAA
This sequence comes from Micromys minutus, assembly GCF_963924665.1. Taxonomy (NCBI): domain Eukaryota; kingdom Metazoa; phylum Chordata; class Mammalia; order Rodentia; family Muridae; genus Micromys; species Micromys minutus. The sequence goes on along the minus strand of NC_137982.1, from coordinate 28,835,983 downwards.
ATGTATTGTATAATCTTATGCAAACAATGCTTAAAATCTGTACATTTATCTTTGTTTTGTAAAATAAAGTTGTTAAAAAAATAGCATCTGCACATAGTGATATTTTGACGTTTTCCTTTCCAATTTGTACCTTTTTTTACCTCATTTTGTTGTCTAGTTGCTCTGTTTAGGACTTCAATTACTATATTGAATAGTTAGAGATAGTGGGCATCCTGTATAGTCCCTGATTTTAGTGGGATTGCTTCAAGTTTCTCTCCATTTAGTTTAATGTTTCTTACTAGTTTGCTGTATATTCCTATTATTATGAATAGGTATGGGCCCTAAGTTCCCAATCTCTCCAAGACTTTTATCCTGAAGTGGTGTTGAATTTTGTCAAATGATCTCTCAGTATCTAATGAGATGTTTATCTGTTTTTTTCCCTTTGAGTTTGTTTATATAATGGATTATGCTGATGGATTCCCATATATTGGTCTACACCTGCATCCCTGGAATGAAGACTATTTGGTAGTGATAGATGGTTGTTTTAACATGTTCTTGGATGTGGTTTGCAAGAATTTTCTTAAGTGTTTTTGCATCAAAGTTCATTAGTAAAATTGGTCTGAAGTTCTCTTTCTTTGTAGGGTCTTTATGTGTTATAGATATAAGCATAATTATGGCTTCATAGAACAAATTGGGTAGTATTCCTTCTGTTTCTACTTTGTGAAAGAGTTTGGAGAATATTGGTATTAGGTATTCTATGAAGGTATGAAAAAATTCTGTTCTTAAGCTTTTTTTGGGGAGGTGGAAGACTTTTAATGACTGCTTATACTTCTTTAGGAATTATTTGATGGTTTACCTAGTTTATGTGATCCTGATTTGACTTTGATACTCTGTACCTGTCAAGAAAATTTCAATTTCATCCAGGTTTCCAGTTTTGTTAAGCATAGTCATTTTTAGTAGGATTTGGTTATTTTTTTAATTTCTTCTATTTCTGTTGATAGTTCCCTTTTTAGTTCTGATTTGTTCATTTGAATGCTGTCTCTGTGCCCTCTAGTTAGTCTGGCTATGGGTTTATCCATCCTGTTGATTTTCTCAAAAAAAAAAAAAAAAAAAAAAAAGGGAAAAAAAGGAAAAAAAAAAAAAGAAAAAAACAGCAGCTCCAGGTTTTGGTAATTGTTTAAATTAGTTCTTTTTGTTTCTACTTCGTTTATTTCAGTCCTGAGTTTTATTATTTCCTACCATCTACTACTCTTGGGTGCATTTGCTTTCTTGTTCGAAAGCTTTTAGGTGTGCTGTCAAGCTGTTGGTTTATGCTCTCTCCAGTTTATTTTTGGAGGCACTAAGAGCTATGAGTTTTCCTCTTAGCACTGCTTTCATTGTGTACTATAAGTTTGGATATGTTGTGCCTGAATTTTCATTAAATTCTTAAATATCTGTAATTTTTTTATTTCTTCCTTGACAGTGTTATCATTGAGTAGAGAAGTGTTCAGCTTCCAAGTGGATGTTGGCTTTCTGTTGTTTTTGTTGTTATTGAGGGATCAGTCTTAGTCCATGGTTAGTTAGTTAGTTTTACTGTGTCTCTGTTTAGTTTCTGTTTGCACCACCTGTCCATTAATGAGATTTCTGTGTTGAAGTCTCCCATTACTATTGTGTGAGGGAGGATGTGTGCTTTGAGTTTTAGTAAGGTTTGTTTTACAAATGTAGATGCCCTTTCATTTGAAGCATGGGAATTCAGAATGGAGATTTCATCTTGCAGGCCTTTTCTTTTGATGAATATGAAGTGTCCTTCCTTATCTTTTTTGACAACTTACACTTGAAAGTTGGTTTTATTCAATGTTATAATAGCTACTCTAGCTTGTTTCTTAAGACTGCTTGCTTGGAAAATAGTTTACCACCCTTTTACTTTGAGGTAGTTTCTGTCTTTGTAACTTAGGTGTGTTTCCTGTATGCAACAAAATGTTGGGTCCTCCTTACCTACCCAGTCTTTTAGTCTATGTCTTTTTATTAGTGAATTGAGTCCATTGATGTTGAGAGATATTAGGGACCAATGATTCGTGTTATTTGTTCTGTTAGTTGTTAGAGGTGGAATTATGTTTATATGGCTGTCTTTTTTAAGGTTACTTGAAAGGAAGTTTACTTTCTTGCTTTATCTAGGGTGTAGTTTTCCTACTTGTATTGGAGTTTTCAATTTATTACCCTCTGTAGAGCTGGATTTGTGGAAAGGTATTGTGTATATTTGCTTTGTCGTGGAATATTTTGGTTCCTTTATCTATGTTAATTGAGAGTTTTGTTGGATATAGTAGCCTGGGGAGGCCTTTTTGTTCTCTTAGGATCTGTATGACATCTGCCCAGCATCTTCTAGATTTCAGTCTCTATTGAGAAGTCTGATGTGATTCTGATAGACCTGTATTTATATCTTACTTGACAATTTTTTTTCTGCTTTTAATATTCTTTATTTGTTTTGGGCATTTTGTGTTTTGACTATTATGTGTGACAGGAGAAATTTGTTTTCTGGTCCAATCTGTTTGGAGTTCTGTAGGCTTCTTATATGTGTACTGGCATCTATTTTGTTAGGTTAGGGAAGTTACCTTCTACAATTTTGTTGACGATCTGTTCTGGGCTTTTAAATTGGGAATCCTTACTTTCTTCTATGCCTATTTTCCTCAGGTTTGATCATTTCGCTGTGTCCTGAATTCCTTGTATGTTTTATGTTAGAAGGTTTGTGACTTTTGGATTTTCTTTGACTCTTCTGTCAATGTTTTCTATGGTATCTTCTGCCCCTGCGATTCTCTTTTCTAGCTCTTGTATTCTTTTAGTGATGCTTGAGTCTATGACTCCTAGTCTCTCTCCTAGATTTTTCATCTCAGGGTTGTCTCCCTTTGTGATTTCTTTATTATTTATATTTCCATATTTAGATTCTGGATGATTTTGTTCAATTCCTTCAGTTCCTGTTTGACTGAATATTTTGATTTCTCTTTAAGTGCTTCTACCAGTTTACCTAGGTTTCCCTGTATTTCTTTAAGAAAGTTATTTATGACATTATAAAGTCCTCTAACATCATCATGAATTGTGATTTTTAAATCAGAATCTTGATTTTCTGGTATGTTGGGGTATCCAGAACTTGCTGTAGTAGGGGAACTGGGTTTTGATGATGCTAAATGGCTTTGGTTTCTGTCATTTAGGTTCTTGGACATGTCTCTAGCCACATGCTTATCTGTGGTGTTAGCTGGTCTTGCCGATTGTGACAGTAGCTTGACCTTCCTGTACTCTCAGGTGTGTCAGCACTTCTGAAGAACTAGCTCTCTCCCACTGGGGTCTTGGTACAGAGTGTTCTGGCACTGAGTCAGCTCTGAGCAAGAACAGAAACCGGAAGGTTTTTTTTTTCATATTCATAACTTTACAATGGCTTACCTATTTGAAATGGATTTTTAGATTTAATTGGATTACACATGTCTGCAACATGTTTTAACAGTTTCATTTAAAATTGAGCATATACTTGCTATACAATTGAACATACAAATTTCCTTGAGATTGATTTTTTCTTCCTTCTTCCTATTTCTACTACTATTTACTGTCTCATTAGGACCATCTCCTAAGTATTAATTGAATTAAATAAAATATAGTCACTAAACAAAGCTCTTTTGAGATATCAAATTAGGAAAATAAAAGTAGACCATTTTATACATCTTTCAGGCTCAAACCAAGAGCAAAAACAGACTTGATCTTACACCCAAGATCCTAGAAAAGGGGATGAACTTTATGTTCTCCAGAGAACCTGGGTCCATTTTTCATTCCCTAAATGACAGCTCACAGATACCTGCAAATATAGTTCTGAAAAGTCAGCTGCCCTCTTCCTACTTCCATGGTCACCAGGCATGCATATTCATAAACATAAAAAAAGTAAAATAACAATTTAAAATTTAAATGTCTGTTGGTTGAGGCAAATGAACATTAAAATTAAAGTAGGCTATTCTATCTTCAGAACAATAATCTTTTAAATACATTTTAAAATATCCCCAATAACGCACTGCTGATTTTGTTTCAAGAACTGAAGTGTACAATACTTGGAACCAATAATAGCTAAATTTGAACGTCCAAAATGAAGTTTCAGTATGATCACTCGATGGGTTTGACAACACCTCACAGCTGAAAGCAATAGAAACCGAGGAAGATGAGTTGAGGGGAAAAACCTCGAAACCTCATTCTAAACTGCTCACCATAATATGGAGAGAAGAGGGGAATGCAAACAAAAGGTGTGGTCAGTCATTTTAACTTGTAAAAGTGTAAGAGAAACAAGAGATGGAGCCTCTACCCTCAGGAAAATAGAGCTGCTTAACTGCAAATATTTTTTTTGTTTGTTTGTTTTTGTTTTATAAAAAAGCATATTTTCTAAGGGGATTGTTTCCTAAGCAGCCCTATCAGCATTTAATATTTGGCAATTGATATTTCCTTTATTTCAGATTAGATCATAAAAGTCTCATTAATAAAGAACTACTAGACATTATGAATTTTGAGAAAAGGGATTTTATGCAAATGACCTTAGGTCTACCACAGACCCTCAGCATTTAACTTTTAGGCTAATCTCGCATAAAGAAGCAGTGGAAGTACAGAAGCTTTGAGCAGTACTCCCATAAATGAAAGACCCAAAATTTATATTGTTCATTTCCCTAGTATTAAAATAAATATAACATATCAAAATGATGATTTTATTGTTCAGGGTCACTGTGTTATAGAATGTGAAGTGCACACAAGGATGTTCTCTCAACCGTAATCTTGATATTTTCATGAATTTGTTACAAAGTACTTGGATGGATGATTATTCCCCAAATGTTTTAGCAAGCTAAATTTTCAACTAATTTTTTGTTTTTATAAATTTTCCACATCTTTCACAAGATAAGAATTCTATTTCCATTAGCACATCCAAATTGTCACGTCTTACTCTAAATGCACTCCTAAAATTATTTTTCAGATTAGGTTGGTATATACCACAGAATTTTACAACACACACACACACACACACACACACACACACACACACACACACACTGTACACACTGACTGAAAACGTGTTCTATTTTCTACCAAAGCACTAGTGAATATGCTGCTGTTTATGAAAAAAACTGAAATTAAACTTATGTTTTTATCCTTTCAATGAAGAGTGATCATTGAATATCCATACTATATCTTTTTTACATCATAATCAGTTATGATGTTTAATTAACAAATATACTTGAATAAAGAATTCCAAATAGTTGAATTCTAAATAAACAACTACTAGCACTTACTCAACATCCATATATTAGTAGCATACTTCAGTTCAACACAAATTAAGCAGTAATTGTGCTTATATTTATTTGAAAATAACATTATGGAATTTGTTCATTTCCATTAGCCAATAAATGAGAAATCCAACATTTAAAACCTTTTTTTTCTGAATTTATTAACTGCATTCTAAAATAGTCACAATACCTCACTGTTGACAGGGTTATATTTAAAAAAAATGCATATTGTATTACTATTTTTTTCTCCAAAGGCCTATTTCAATGGTATTTGCATGTCATACTCCTTAACTAAACCAGTCAGCTAAGTAAGAAATTGCTAGAACTTTGGTACTATGGTCCCTGTGGCCTCTACCATGTATAACAGTATTCAGTTATGGTAGATATGTGTTTTGTAATATTTATTTTGTTTTTTTTTATACCTTAATTAGGATAGGCAAGTTCCCTACCTCTGGCCTATATCCCCAACATGAGGGATATTTTTGTTTGTTTGTTTTTGTTTGTTTTTGTTTGCTTGCTTTGATAAATGAAGACTTGAGAACATCAATAATCTAATCTTATTTTACCAAATACAATTTCAACCTTCTTTCATGATCTCACAGTTTTGTTCATTTCCTACTTTCTCAAAACTCTACAATGTGAGAATAAAGCATTACTCAAAATTATTAAAGAAACCAATGAAATAATAAATAAGACTAATAAATGGACAAACAATATCAGGGAAAAACATTTTCAACCCTCTGAAGATAATGCTTATACAAATCCAAACTTCCCAAACATCATCAGAACATGATGAACTCTTAATATGTAAGCTGTTTTATAGATACTTTTGGTGAAAACAAATGTATTTTTTGAAAGCCTAGATTCATCGCTTTGAAGAAATGTTGAGCAAATAATAACGGAAAGCACTAAAGGTAATATTTATATATAAAAGATAAGATAGGTAGGGAGGTAGATAGATAGATAGATAGATAGATAGATAGATAGATAGATAGATAGATAGATAGATAGATAGATATACAGGCAGATAGATAGATAGACAGACAGACAGACAGACAGACAGACAGACAGACAGACAGATAGATAGATAGATAGATAGGACACTTTTTTTAAGTTGGTGTTAGAACCTGGTTAATATTACTAAACTTCCCTTCATTGTGTCAACTAAGTTAAGAATAACACACATGCAGACTTTTCCTCCTCCTGGATGCCTCATCCTATTTTTATATAATGGTTCAGGTCTAAGATTATTGTATCTTGTTCTATGTGTTCAGTAGACATTGCTGGCAGGCCTGTTCTTTTCTGAAAGGAAACAGAGAAGTACATCTTGAGGAGAAAGGAACTGTAGCAAGGATAGGGAGGATTGGAAGGAAGGTGAGCTACAAAATGGGTGCATTGAAATGAAATAAATGAATAGATAGATAGATAGGTAGATAGATAGATAGATAGATAGATAGATAGATAGATAGATAGATAGGTAGATAGATAGATAGATAGATAGATAGATAGATAGATAGATAGACAGATAGATAGATGATAAAATATCACTGACAAAATAAACCCAAATGGTCTATGTGAATAACTTTAACAATCGTGAATTCACTAATTAAAAATCTGAAAGTGCATCACTTAATTCAGACTCACAAACATCCTGTTTCCTAGGTTTATACACATTCTTTCTCTAGACATGAGTGCCAAATACGTTTTTAAAAAAAAAAATGCTTTCTTTTATGAATGACTAATAAAAAAATTCACTATGACAAGTTAGTATAAAGACAAAATTACAGATTGCTTACTGTATATGGCATTTGACTGTTTCAAAATGATTTGAAAATATCCATCTTCAAAATACTCCTACAAAATATATCTGTGAAGGAATAAAAATGCAAAATGTAAGAAATTTGGCAATGTCATCAAAAATGATGAAAAGCTATAAACAGGCAATACGTACTTTTATATTATGGAATATTATTGCAAAATATATATTATATAGTTAACAAGTAGAAAGGCTAGTGAACAGCAATATTTCCATCTATATGTGAACATTTTAAATAACTTTCAATGATACTCATAAAATACAAGAACACAGCACTGAAACTCTCCAATAACTTAAGTACACATTTTCTCAAAATATTATTAAAATCACATCACAGCAATTCAAATCTCTAGTATGTTTATAAGAAAATATATTTAGACATTTAAGACAAAAAAGTGTGTGATTTGAATAGTTATGTGCACTTTGTCTAAATATAAAGATCACTGGATTAGAAGAGAATTCTGCTTGAATTATCCAGAGAATTGCACCAATTTACTCTGTAATTACATTTCAATTCTGATTGAAATCCATGTACTGAGAAAAAGTCCTTGCACACCTCACAAAAAACACAACCACAGATGACTTCTTCTTTCTGTTATGTCAATGTTAGTAGAAGAAAGTGATTAAGTCAAGCTTTATTAATTAATTCGTTTTAAAGTATCACTATTAAAAGAGCACAATAACTTGGAAGCCAAAAATTATTTTTACTTAATTGAACTTTATGGTTTTAAGTATATGTTTAGTAAAGAGTTATTCAAAAGAAACAAAACACAAAGTATTGAAAATTATATTAAGTGTGCGTTATTTCAGACTGTTCAAGCTCACTTTAGTTATATTCCCTTGATCAGCAAGTTTCTTTAGGGGAATGTTAATTTCAGACAGTAGTGAAATCTCTGACTTTTAAAAAATGTGTCATAAGGTAATCTATCATTTGTTTTCTGGAGCATAGGAAAGAGACCAGAATCAGATTTGTTTCTATCTGGCTATGAACAGATGATTTTGCTTCACTGAACACATAGATTAACAACAGGAGAAAAAACCTAGATAGAGTTATCAGGACTGAAGAAATATGAAAATTAAAAGCCTAAACGGAATAAACTAGGTATTTCCTTTTCAGATTATTTACTACTTAATAAATCTGTCTTCACACACACCTGAAATCAAATAAGCTATAATGAAAAGCATATCGCTATATTTGTGTACCTACTAAGTAAATGCACATTATGGGAGCCTGAGCTAAACACAAATCATGTGATCTTTTGAGTAGACAGTCTAGTGGGGGGTGATCACTGACTCACAGCTAACTCCTCAGCACCGGTTAGGAGGGATCACAGCTCCATAGAAAACTTAGGTTAGTCATGAGTGCAGTGCAAAATCATAAACATGCCTAAAATCTATGAGGGTTTCTTTCTGGTCTGTTTTTATTTTCTAAATAAACTCTGTCATTCCCCAGCTAGAATCTTCCATCCAAACTCAGCTGGGTGCTCTTCTAGCATGAGCGTTACAGAGAACAACATGACTTCACAGTGTCAAAAGATTGGACATGTCAGTGGTTAAGTTGTAAACTGAAAATATAACCAAATTTTATTGATGACATTATTCATATAAAAACAAGTTTTAATGTTTATATGGACATACAAACATATATATATATATATATATATATATATATATATAAACACATCACCACCAACACCAACAGCAACAATAATAATAGATAATAGAAGAAGCTATGTACAAAAGAACCAAGCAGCTAAGTCCCGCATGGCCACAGAAGGGATGACATGACACACAGCATGGTTCTCACAACTATAACAGAGCCAGATTATAGATTACACACACACACACACACACACACACACACACACACACACACACACACACACACATATATATATGGATATGCCTTCTAGTCATTCTTTCACCTCTCCTAAAGACTACTTCCTCAGGACCTACCAAGCAGAGGATGATCTTTGGTATATCATGTTGTGTGGTTTCAAATATAACCTAATGCTGTGGCAATCAAAAGAGCATGGTATTGTCTTAAAATAGCACATAGAATAATGGCACAAAATAGAGAGCCTAGAAGTAAACCCTTACATCAATGTCCAGCTGTTTTCAAACAGCAAAATGGCAAAATAGAGATAACACCACTTGTCCAAAAAGTGGTTTTGGGAAACTGTGCATCATAGACAGAACAAGGAAACTAGAACCCTATCTCCATGTTATAAAAGTCAATTCAAGATTAACTAAAAACTTAAGATTAAAACTAAAAAGTATTAATGCAGCAGAAGAAATGATAGGAAAAAATATGTTAACACATTGGAAAGAGCAAGTATTTGCTGGACAAAACAATGAAGGTACAGCCAACATAGGCGATAAAAGTAAGAGGGCATACAACCTAGAACCCTCTTCATAACAAAGGAAAATTATCAGCAGACACAGGTTCCAAAAAGAAAAAAATATCTGCTAATGCACTTCAGGTGAGAAGCTGATATTCTGAATATCCAAAGATTTTCAAAATCTCAAATAACAGAATTAGAAAACTAAATCTAAAATTAAATGATAGACTTAAACATTTACCAAAATTCATAAATGGGTTAAAATAATTCAATATTACAAGACATCAGAAAAATACATATCAAAATCAATAGATATTAACTCACTCTAGAAATTGTGGCTGTTATCAAAAAGACTGAAGAAAAGAAGAACAGGAAAGACTATAAAGGAAAAATAGCCTTATACAGTTGGTGGGAATGGCAATTGGTATATTTATTACCGAACACAAAAAAATTCAAAATATACCCACCAAATTATACAATAATCTTATTCCTATAGAAATGCCATCAGTCTGTTGAAGCGACAACCACTGCCGATGTTCATAACCGCCCTATTCATAAACTCACAAAATGGAGGAGGAGGAAACTAGTAGTTATCAACAGAGCTTGCAAAGAAAATAGCATACAATTTTATTCCATAAAAAAGCACACGTTGAAAATATTTGTCCCTTTTGTAAAGAATCTTCATGACACAGGGCAACAACAGGACAACGAGGAGGAGTCCCAGTGAGGATCCAATATTGATGGTGTAGTGAAAGCCAGAGGCCTTGAACCAGACCACTGGTTTATTGCAAGGAATATTTGCAGGCAAAAACAGTGTGAAGAAAGGGGTATGCTGTGGGACACATTCTGAAACTACAGCCTCCATGATTAACATCTTTCCTATGACTTTTTTGGTTGGGTTATTTGATGGTTTTATCCATTTGTTTGTTTCTCACTTTCTTGTTGGTAGAGGTTGTAAGGGAAGAGGATGGATATGACGGAACAGGAAGATGAGTGGGACTGGGGCTCATGATGTGAATCTCATAAAGAATAGGACATTTAAATAACCAAGATTCTTCATAAGTAAAATAAAAATAAATACTCTGTGAGGCTGGGCTCACAGTACATATAAAACAGTTCCCTGTCTGTTTCCCTTACATAATATATTTTCTATATTCACATAATCCAAATTTTCCAAACACTTCTGGAATGCCTTGCCCCTGTTAAGGTCCTCCTTTCTTGTCAACACCCATTAGTACTCTGTGATAAACAGCAGGAGTCTGTGCCTTCCTTTAACCTTGTATGCTTACTTCACTTACTGAAGCAACTCTTTAGAATGCTGTCATTCTCCGCACCCCCAAATCAGGTGCTCCAGCATTGGCTTGATCTACATATACATTTTAAACTTCTGTGGGTTTGAATCTCTCTTCGTTGCAGTACACATGTGAACATTTTAAATTCTCACAGGTTTTATCTATCTTATTGAATCAGAGTATGTGCCATGGCACACCGGACATGGACAGGAGTTGCTTCTTCCCTTCCACCACCAGTTTCACCTCCACTGTATGTTGGCCCCAGTGAACTGAATTTGGGTCATCAGGTTTGGCAGCATGCACCTTATTTCCACCTTGCCTATTTTTATACTTGAGAACTTTAAAAGCTAAGTGAGAAATTCATAAGCATAGATGGGTGGTACTTCGAGAGAACTAATCTTCTCAAGCAACAATCTTACATTTGCCCATGGGTCATTCAGAGGTATTTTCTATGTCGCTGCATGGGTCATTTAATAATTACAAAGACAAAAATACAATTTATATCCATGAACTTGGTCAAGGAAATGCTGAACACTAAAGGGAAGATCTAATTCATGGTACTCCTGCAAGGTTTAATGAAATATCAACACATTTTTTCAGAAAATATTAATATATAAAGGTCTGAAATCTCATGTTATACTACAGCCTTTTCACATTGTATTCTGTATGAAACAAAACAAGCAAACATGCCGAAAGCCACCCATGTGAAATTTAAGGTGACAATTGAAACAGACATATTCAAAGAATAATTGAGAAAAGAAATTAAAGCATCCACAGAACACAGCCACCAACTTCAACAATATCACATAGGATAATCCTGGAACAACAGGTAAATCAAAAAAATTAATTATTTTAAAGATTAAAATAAAAAATCTATGAGTTGATGATAAAAATGAACAAAGCAATCTCTTCCTTTCAGTTGAATGTCCCCTAAATAAATAGAGGTAAGAAAGTTAGAAAAACCAGTATTAAGCAAATATAATACTAAGAAGAAAACACCTATGTTTCCTCTAGGGACACATTTAAAAAGCCTGAAAGCATCTACCCACAAATTAGCAGTTAATTGCAAAAGGGAAGATTTCACTTTCAATGGAAAAACTTGGCAGTGACTTTCTACCTAATTGTCAAGGACAACTACATCAATAATGGAACACATAAGCAGGATGTACTTAAGAAATACTCAATAATCTTTGCATGTGCACGCCAAAATGCATAAACTGAATTGGTCATTAAGGAACATTGAGCAAACTCAACTCAAGGACTTTGCTCAAAATATCTGTCTCAACCTTTTAAACACCAATATAATTAAAAACTTTCAAAATGTTTCAGGTTAAAATAAATTGAAAAGGAGAGAAACAAATGCTTCTATAATTGAAGCTATATGTTGGGAGACAAAAGTATAGCAAACATGCAAAATGTCTTAATTTTCATAACTGGGCTTTGACTGTGTGTACAATATTTTCTTATTCTTAGGAAACAGACACAAGTACATGATGTAGGCAAGAAAAAAGTGTGTGCTATCTGTAAAAATGCAATAAGAGAGAAAATAGAGAGCACAGGTCACAGATCAACAACTGAATATAGCAAAGGTCCTCAGAGTTCAAATACAGTAATTATAAATTCAAAACTGATTTAAAAATTAGGCTGCAAAGTGCTGTCCTCTGGAAGTAATTGTCTACACAAGACCTGCACAGGATGAAGCCAGTTAAATTTCATGCCTTGAAGAAGAGAAGGGCTCCTTAGACATAGCTGAGAACACATTAGTGTGTAATAGCTGCTAATCTAGAAACAGACACTTTCCTTAGGAAAAAAGAGGCACCAGTAGATTATCCATTCTTCAGAGGGGTGACACCTCTGAAAAAGTGTTAATTAGACTTCATGTGTTACAAGAAGAGAGTAAAAACAAGTAGAAGGAGGAAAATGGAAAAAAATATGTTTTTATCTGTTCAGGTTTTTTTTTAATTGAACAACTTTATTTTGAAAAACAAAGATAAATGTGCAGATTTTAAAAGCATTTTTGCAAAGCAGTATACGAATACATTTTTGTCAGTACTTGATTTTTTTAAAGGTTTGAGTGTATGCATTAAAAACTTACTAGTTACAATGAGAATAAAGTACATGTAAAACAAGATGTAACTTGGAAATCATCAAAGTTTTCTTGGTGTGTAAAGATTAAGCATAATGAGGTTTTTTTTTCCCCAAGGGTCTACCTAATGCCTACTTTCCTCTGTCTTCCTACTACACTCATTTTTTAAAACTTTTTAAACTTTATTTTAAAAAACAAAGATAAAAGAAAAAAATTTTAAACATTTCTACATAAATGTATACAAATACAATTGTGTCAGTGCTTGTTTTTTTTTTTTTTTTTTTCTTTTTTTTTCTTAAGGTTTGATACTCTGCATTAAGGTCTTACTATTTACAATGAGCAAAAAGTACATGTAAAACAGGGTGTAACCCGGAATTTGTCAAAGTGTTCTTGGTGTGTAAGGATTGAGCATGACTTTTGTTTGTTTGTTTGTTTGTTTTCTTTTTTTCTTGAACTTCACACAGTCTGTGAGTTGTTTCTGGGGCAGTCCGAGCCTCTGGGGTTAGCATCCCACTATCAGTGACTGCATATTATGTCTGTTCTTTTGTGACTGGGTTATCTCACTCAGGATGATATTCTCTAGATGCAGCCATTGTCTTAAGAATTTGGTTAAGTCGTTCTTTCTGATGGCTGAGTAGTATTAAATTGTGTACATGTACCACAATTTTTGTATCCATTCATCTACTGAAGGACATCTGGGTTCTTTCCAGCTTCTGGCTATTATAAATTCAGCTGCTATGAACATTGTGGTGCAAGTATCTTTGTTGTATATTAAAGTGTCTCTGAGGTATATGCCCAGAAGTGGAATAGCTGGGTCTTCAGGTAGTACTATGTCCAATTTTCTGAGGTATCGCCAGACAGATTTCCAGAGTGGTTGTATCAGTTTACAACCCCACCAACAGTGGAGAAGTGTTTCTCTTTCTCCGCAGCCTCGCCAGCATCTGCTGTCATCTGAGTTTTGGATCATAGCCCATCTGACTTTTGTGAGGTGGAATCTCAGGGTTGTTTTGATTTACATTTTCCTGAAGGCTAAGGATGTTGAGCACTTCCTTAGATGTTTCTCAGCCATTCGATATTTCTCAATTGAGAATGTTTTGTTTAGCTCTGTACCCCATTTTTTAATAGTATTGTTTGATTCTCTGGTTTCTAGCTTTTTGAGTTCTTTGTATACCTTGGATATTAGGCCTCTATCTGATGTGGAGTTGGTAAAGATCTTTTCTCATTCTCTTGGTTGCTGTTTTGTTCTCTTGACAATGTCCTTAGCCTTACAGAAACTTTGCAATCTCATTAAGTCTCATTTGTTAATCTTTGACCTTAGAGCTTGAGTCATTGGTGTTTTGTTCAAAAAATTCTCTCCTGTGCCTATGTGTTCTAAGGTTTTTCCTTCTTTCTCATCTAATAGTTTCAGTGTATCTTGTTTAATGTGGAGATCTTTGATCCACTTACACTTGAACTTTGTACAAGGAGATAAGAAAGGGTCTATTTTCATTTTTTTGCATGCTGAGAGCCAGTTGGACCAGCACCATTTGTTGAATAGGCTGTCCTTTTTCCATTTAACGTTTATGGCACCTTTGTCAAAAATCAGGTGACCAAATACAGGAGGGATCATTTCTGGATTTTCTATTCTATTCCATTGAGCCACGTGCCCATTTTGGTACCAGTAACATGCAGTTTTCAGCACATTGCCTTGTAATATAGGTTGAGGTCAGGGATAGTGATTCCGGCAGATATTTTCTTGTTGTTGAGGATGGATTTCGCTATTCTAGGTCTTTTGTTGTTCCATAAGAAATTGCACATAGATCTTTTCAACTTATTAAAGAACTGGGTTGGAATTTTAATGGGGATAGCATAGAATCTGTAGATTGCTTTTGGTAGGATGGCCATTTTTAAAAAGTTGATCCTTCCAATCCATTAGCATTGGGGGATCTTTTCATTTTCTGAGATCTTCCTCGATTTCCTTCTTTAGAGGTTTGAAGTTCTTTTCATATAGGTCCTTCACTGCTTAGTTAGAGTCACACCAAGGTATTTCATAGATTTTGTGATTATTGTGAAGGGAATCTTTTCCCTAATTTGTTTCTCCACATGTTTTTCCTTTGAATATATGAAGGCTACTGATTTTTTGGAGTTAATTTTGTATCTAGCCACTTTGCTGAACTTGTTTATCAGCTGTAGGAGTTCTCTGGTGGAATTTGTGGGGTCACTTAAGTACACTATCATGTCATCTGCAAAGAGTGAGGTTTTTACTTCTTCCTTTCCATTTTGTATCCACTTGATCTCCTTTTGCTGTCTAATTGCTCCAGTCAGGACTTCCAGTACTATGTTGAATACATAGAGGGAGAGTAGGCAGCCTTGTCGAGTCCCTGATTTTAGTGGGATTACTGCAAGTTTCCCACCATTAAGTTTGATGTTGGGTGTTGGTTTGCTGCATATTGCTTTTATTATGTTTAGGTATGGACCTTGGATTCCTGTTCTTTCCAGTACTTTTAACATGAAGGGGTGTTGAATTTTGTCAAATGCTTTCTTAGCATCTAGTGAGATGACCATGTGATTTTGTTCTTTGAGTTTGTTTATATGGTGGATTACATTGATGGATTTCCTTATATTAAAGCATCCCTGCATCCCAGGGATGAAGCCTACATGGCCATGGTGAATGATTGTTTTGATGTGTTCCTGGATTCGGTTTGCAAGGATTTTGTTGAGTATTTTTTCATCAATGTTCATAAGTGAGATTAGTCTGAAGTTTGCTTTTCTTGTAGGATCTTTGTGTGGTTTAGGAACGAGGGTTATTGTAGACTCAAAAAATGAGTTAGGTAGTATTCCATCTGATTCTATCTTGTGGAATATTTTGGAGAGTATTGGTCTTATATCCCCAATAAATGTCTGATAAAATTCTGTACTGAACCCGTCTGGACCTGGGCTTTTTTTGGATGGGAGGCTTTTGATGACTTCTTCTATTTCTTTAGGTGTTATGGGATTATTTAGATGGTTTACTTAGTCCTGGTTTAACTTTAGGATCTTGTATCTGTCTAGGATTTCATCCATTTCCTCCAGATTTTCCAACTTTGTGGAGTATAGGTTTTTGTATTAGGATCTGATGATTTCTTGAATTTCCTCAGTTTCAGTTCTTATGTTTCCACTTTCCTTTCTGATTATTTTAATTTGTATGCTCTCTCTTTGCCCTCTAGTTAGTCTGGCTAGGGTTTTATCAATATTCTTGATTTTCTCAAAGAACAAGCTCATGGTTTTATTGACCCTTTCAATGGTTCTTTTTGTTTCTATTTGGTATTTCATCCCTAATTTTGATTATTTCTTGTCTTCTACTCTTCGTGGGTGTATCTGCTTCCTTTTGTTCTAGAGCTTTTAGATGTGCTGTCAAGTTGCTGATGTATGCTTTCTCCAGTTTCTTTTTGGAAGTGCTTAGGGCTATGAGTTTTCCTCTCAGTACTGCTTTCATTGCATCCCATATGTTTGGGTATGTTGTGTTTTTTTTTTCATTGAATTCTAGAAAATCCTTAATTTCTTCCTTTATTTCTTCTTTGACCCTGCTATCATTTAACAGAACGTTGTTTAGTTTCCATGTGTATGTTCGCTTTTTGCTGTCTTTGTTTTTGTTTAAGACCAGCCATAGACCACGGTGATTTGATAGGATGCATGGGAGTATTTCAATCTTCTTATATCGATTGCGGCTCGTTTTGTGTCCAATTGTGTGGTCAATTTTCGAGAAGGTGCAATGGGGTGCTGAGAAGAAGGTGTATTCTTTTACTTTAGGATGATATGTTCTGTAGATATCTATTAATTCCAGTTGGTTCATAGTCTCTGCTAGTTTTACAGTGTCTTTGTTCAGTTTCTGTTTCCATGATGTGTCCATTGGAAAGAGTGTGCTATTAAATCTCCCACTATTATTGTGTGGGGTGAAATATATTTTTTTAGCTTTAGTTGGGTTTCTTTTATGAATGTGGGTGCTTTTTTATTTGGAGCATATATGTTAAGGATTGAGAGTTCCTCCTGACAGATTTCCCCGGTAATGAGTAAAAAGTGTCTTTCTTTATCTTTCTTGATAACTTTCGGTTGAAAATTTACTTTATTCGATATTAGAATAGCCACTCCAGCTTGCTTCTTGGGGCTGTTTGCTTGGAAGTTTTTTTCCCACCCTTTTACTCTGAGATAGTGTCTGTCTTTGTCTCTGAGATGAGTTTCCTATATGCAGCAAAATGGTGAATTTTGTTTATGTGTCCAGTCTGATAGCTTATGTCTCTTTATTGGAGAGTTGAGTCCATTTTTGTGAATAGATATCAAGGAATAGTGGTTTCTGTTTCCTGATATTATTGCTTTTTTGGGTTGAGTTGTGTCTGTGTCTTTTTCTTCTTTTGGTTTTCTTGCTTAGGAGTTTTCTTGTTCTTACTAGGCTGTATTTTCCCTCATTGTATTGGGTTTTCCACCTATAATTCGTTGTAGTGCTGGGTTTGTGGTCAGATATTCTGTAAATTTTGATTTGTCTTGAAATATCTTCATCTCTCCATCTATGGTGATTCATAGTTTTGCTGGGTATAGCAGCTTGGACTGGGACTTGTGATCTCTTACGGAGTGCATTATGTCTGTCCAGGCTCTTCTAGCTTTCCTAGTCTCTGATGAGAAATTGGGTGTGATTCTGATTGGTCTGCCTTTATATGTTACCTGACCTTTTTCCCTTACTGCTTTTAGTATTCTTTCTTTGCTTTGGGCACTTGGTGTTTTGAATATTATGTGTCTGGAGGAATTTCTTTTCTGGTCCAACCTGTTTGGAGTTCTGAAGACTCCTTTTATGCTCGTGGACATCTCTTTCTTAAGGGTAGGGAAGTTTTCTTCTACGATTTTGTTGAAGATATTTACTGTGCCTCTTAGTTGATATTCTTCTCCCTCTTCTATTCCTATTATCCTTAGGTTTGGTCTTTTCATTGTTTCCTGGATCTCCTGGACATATAGGGTTAGGAGCTTTTTGGTTTTTTTTGCATATTCTCTGGATGTTTTGTCTATGTTTACAATGTTGTCTTCTGCCCCCGAGATTCTCTCTTCCATCTCTTGTAGTCTATTGGTTATGCTTGCTTCTGTGACTCCTGATTTCTTTTTTTGGTGTTCTACCTCTAGGGTTATCTCTTTTAGTGTTTTCTTTATTGTGTCAATTTCAGTTTTAAAATCCTTCTTCCATTCCTTCATCTCTTTGGTTCTGTTTTGTTCTAGTTCTTTGAGTTCTTTGAGTGTTTTCTTGTTTCCACTTTAAAAGCTTCTGATTCTTTTTGCTTTTCCTCCCATTCCTGTTTAAGGATCTCTATCAGCGTCTTGAGGTATGATTTTAGTTCTGTGTCTTCTTTTTCTGGAGTGCTTAGCATTCCTATGTTTGCTGTTATGGAAGAGCTGGGTACTACTGGTGTTACCAAGTTGTCTTGGTTTCCTTGGGATATACTCTTTTGCTTTCCTCTTGCCATCTTGTTGTCAGTCATATGTTCTTGCCTTTCCCTTGTATCTGGTCTGTGTCCCTGAATCTCCACTGGCCCAGGTGGCTGATAGGTCGAGCCCTGTTCTGCACCCCAAATTATCCGGGTAGAAACAGAAGTTCCAAAGCTGTGTTCCTGGTCCCTGGGTCAGGCAGAGCAGAAGCACACTTTCCATGCGCACCCTGCAGAGATCTCTCTGCTCCCTGGCTGCCCAGAACCCCTCCTCACCAGTCTTTAAACCTTTGGGAACTGCTGGTCCAGGTGGCAATGGGCGAGCATAATGATTTTCTTTTTTTTTTTTTTCTTTGATTTTCTTGAACTTCATATAGTCTGCAAGTTGTTTCTGGGGTGTTCAGAGCTTTCTGGAGTTAGTATCCAATTATCAGTGACTGCATATTATGTCTGTTCTTTTGTGACTGGGTAACCTTACTCAGGATCATATTTTCTAAATGTATCCATTTTCTTAAGAATTTAGTTAAGTCATTGTTTCTGATGGCTGAGTAGTACTCCATTGTGTAAATATACCACAATTTTTGTATCCATTAATCTACTGAAGGACATCTGGGTTCTTTCTAGCTTCTGGCTATTATAAATAGGGCTGCTATGAATATTGTGGTGCCTGTGTTCTTATTGTATGTTAGAGCATCTCTGGGGTACATGCCCAGAAGTGGGATAACTGGGTCTTCAGGTAGTACTATGTCTAATATCCTGAGGAATCACCAAACTGACTTCCTGAGTTGTTGTACCACTTTACAACCACGCCAACAGTGGAAAAGTGTTCCTCTTTTTCAGCATCATTGAACATTTTTAGCTCCTTTGTCAAACTTAGCTCACTTTTGCATCTTCTATTCTATTCCATTGATCCACCTGCCTATCTTTGTTCCAGTACAATGCAGTTTTTAGCAGAATTGCCTTGTATTATTGCTTGATATCAGGAATACTGATTCCCGCAGATGTTTTCTTGTTGATGGATTTTGCTATTCTATGCCTTTTCTTATTCCAGATGAAATTGCACATTGCTCTTTTTAATTGGGTTGGAATTTTGATGGGGATTGCATTGAATCTGTAGACTGCTTTTGGTAAGATGGCCATTTTTACAATGTTGATCCTTCCAATCCATGAGCATGGAAGATCTTTCCATTTTCTGAGATCCTCCTCAATTTCTTTCTTTAGAGGTTTGAAGTTCTTGTCATACAAGTCCTTCACTTTCTTAGTTAGAGTAACACCAAGGTATTTCATAGTTTTTGTGACGATTGTGAATGGTATCTTTTCCCTAATTTCTTTCTCCACATGTTTGTCCTTTGAGTAAAGAAAGGCTACTGATTTGTTTGCATTAATTTTATATCTAGCCACTTTGCTGAACTTGTTTATCAGCTGTTGGAGTTCTCTGGTGGAAATTTTGGGGTCACTTAATTACCCTATCATATTATCTGCAAACAGTGATGTTTTTACTTCTTCCTTTCCAATTTTTATCCCTTTGATTTCTTTTTGCTGTCTAATTGCTCTGGCCAGGACTTTCAGTACTATATTGAATAGGTAGGGGGAGAGTGGGCAGCCTTGTAGATTCTTTGAGTTTAGTGGGACTGCTTCAATTCTGCCACCATTACGTTTGATGTTGGCTTTTGGTTTGCTGCATATTGCTTTTTTTATGTTTAGGTATGGGCCTTAGATTCCTGTTCTTTTCAAGACTTTAAACATGAAGGGTGTTGAATTTTGTCAAATGCTTTCTCAGCATCTAATGAAATGGCCATGTGGTTTTTTCTTTGAGTTTGTTTATATGGTGGATTACAGTGATTGATTTCTGTATATTAAACCATTCCTGCATCCCAGGGATGAAGCCTTCTTGGTCATGGTGAATGATCGTTTTGATGTGTTCTTGCATTAGATTTGAAAGGATTTTGTTGAATATTTTTGCATCAATGTTCATAAGTGAGATTATTCTGAAGGTCTCTTTTCTTGTAGGATCTTTGTGTGGTTTAGGAACGAGAATTATTTTGGCCTTGAAAAATGAGTTAGGTAGAATGCAGAAATTAGAGGGGATGTTACCAGGAGATATGGTATACTTATAGGAAATGTGAAAGAATTAAATAAGCAAAAGCAGAAAACCAGGGGCTGGTGAGATGTCTCAGCGAGTATATGCCTTTGCCTAACCACTTGTGTTTGATGCCTAGAACCCCATCATGGAAGGAACCAACTTCTGCAGTTTGTCCTTGACTGCTAAATACATAGTATGCCCTATGCATATGTGTGAGTACACACACACACAAATTAATTTAAAACATTGTCATTTCTAAACTCAAAATATTTGGCCACTGTTTTGCCAATAACTAGGGCAATAAGAAATATATACTAATATACAAGCTTCTTTTTTATCATATATTGTAAACCAAAGTACAGATTTTACATGTTTTAAATATTTAGTTTATGTTTAAATATTTATTTAATGTTTAGGTGTACACTGTAGCTGTCTTCAGACACACTAGATGATGGCATCAGATCCTATTACAGCTGTTTGTGAGCTACAATGTAGTTTCTGGACTTGAACTCAGGACCTCTGGCAGAGCAATCAGTGCTTTTAACCACTAAGCCATCCTTCCAACTCTTTCATGATTTTTAGAATGATTTTTGTTATATTATGTACTTCTGTACTTATGAATGTGTACATGCACCTGCAAGGAAGATTTGCAAATGATATGATACTATATATAAGTAACCTTAAAAATTCCACCAGATAACTCCTACAGTAAATGAGCACTTTCAGCAAAATAGCTCAATAGAAAATTAACTCACAAAGATCAGTAGCCCACAAATATACAAATGACAAATCATCAGAGAAAGAAATCTGGAAACAACACCTTTCACAATGGCCTCAAATAACATAAAGCATCTTGAGATATTTCTGACCAAAGAATTGAAAGGCTTGTAGGATAAAAGATTAAAGGCATTGAAAAAATTTGGAGATGTCATAAGATAGAAAGATCTTCCAGGCTCGTGGTTCAGTAAGATTAACACAGTAAAATATAGCCATCATACAAAAACCAATCTACAGATTCAATGAAATTGACATCAAAATTACAACCCAATTTATCACAGATCTTGAAATGACAATTTTCAGTTTCATATGGAAACACAAAAATCCCAGGACACCTAAAACAATCCTGGATAATAAAAGAACTGCTAGAGATACATGATCCCCAATTTCAAGTTGTATTATGAAGTTATAGTCATAAAAGGAGCATGCCATCAGGACAAAAGCAGACAAGTTGATCAATGGGATAAAACTGAAGACCCAAACATAAATTCAAACATCTACTGACATAAGATTTTTTTTTATAAAGGAACCAGAAATAAATTAGAAAAAAAAAAAAAAAAAAAGACGGCATCTTTAACAAATGGTGCTGGTCAAATTGAATGGCTTCTTGTAGAACAATGCAAATAGATTCATACTTATCACCCTGCATAAAACTCGACTCCAAATAGACCTCAACCTAAAATCATACAACACTGTACTCGATAGAAGAAAGGTAGGAAATAATCTTGAATTCAATTTTTTGATAAGAAAGACTTTATGAATATAACACCATTACTGCAGGTACTAAATCAACAATAAATAAGAGTTAATGAAAATGAAAAGCTTCTGAATTGTAAAGGAAACTGGCATTTAAATACTGTGAAATTCTACAGAATGAAAGAAGATTTTACCAACTACACATACAGTAGCAGGCTAATATCTAAAACATATCTTGAGAAACAAGGTATCATGAGACAAAATGACCCAGATTTAAGAAAGAAAAAAAGAAAAGAGTGTGGTACAGATCTAAACAGAAAATCTTCAAGATAGGACATGCAAATGTCTGAGAAACAGTCTAGAAATGTTCAACTTTCTCAACAATCATAGAAATGCAAATCGAAGTATCTTGATATTTTAATCTTACACCTATCAGAAAGTGTAAAGTCAGCAGAACAAGAGACACCTCAAGCTGTTTCAGGCTTACACTGAGAAGGATATGGTATAAGTGGAACATTTATACATTGCTGGTGGCTGTGCAATTTCATACAGCCACTATGGAACTCCGTGTGATAGTTTCCAGGGAAAGTAGAAATTATAGCTACCTCAAGTTCTAACTAGACCATTTAGGATGGGTATTTTTGGTCAACTTGACACAACTAAAGTCATCTGAGATGATGGAGCCTCATTTGATGAAATTCCTCCATAATATTAGTTTATATATACGTTTGTAAAACATTTTATTATTTACTAATTGATAGGGGATGGCACAGCCCATTGTCTCTCATACCATCCCTGGAGTGGTGGTCCAGATTTTTAAAAGAAAGCAGACAACTCAAGCCATGGGGTGAGGGAGAACTAGTAAGTACAGCTCTGCCATGTCCTCTGCATTAGTTCGTGCCCTCCATGAGTCCTTGCCCTCACTAGACTTGCTATCACTAGACTTGATAATTAACTGTTATATGGATCTTGGAGTGAAATAAACCTCCCCCCCCCCAAGTAGTTTTGGCTGTGATGTTTTGTTGCAGCATTATGAACCCTAAAAAACCACATACTGGCATATACCCAAAGGATGTCCATTCCACAGATACACTTGCTTAACCATGTTCATTCCTATTCCATTCACAATATCAAGAAATTGGAAACAGCTTTTATACCCTTCATCAGAAGAACAGATAAAGAAAATGTGGGATATTTATACAACTGTCAAAAAAAGGAACATTATGAAATTTGCAGGCAAATGGATAGCACTAGAAAAGAAATGTTCCTGCGGGGGGTATCCCAGACTCAGTGCCTTGTTCAATCATCATCAGAGAAGCTACCTACATTGCAGATGGAAACAAATAGAGGCCTGCAGCCAGACATTACATAGAGAGTGAGAGACCTTGGAACCTTAGCCATAAATGAGATGACTCTATAAAAACCCTCCTTTCAGGGCTATTGGATTCTATAGATGACGAAATGTAAAGAATGTAAGAACCAGGCAAGATGGAGGATACTAAGAAAACAAGGCCCTATAAATCAACATGGTTTATAACTCGCAGAGACTGAAACAGCATGCAAGGAACTAGATGGCTGTGTATCAGTTCCTCGGTGCTTACACTGTGGCTTCTGGTTTAGTGTTTGTATGGCATTCTATATGAGATTGTGAACACACGTCTTTGGCTCTTAGGCTCTCTCTTCAGATCTTTTCCTTTTGTTGACCTGTCTTGTCCAACTTTGATATGATCTTTTTTTATTATATTTTACTTTACTATAATTAAAAATAAAGCTAAAGAACATCAAAAAAAAAAAAATAAATGAGTACTGTAATACTAGGCACCAGGGTACTGCCATTAATACAGGCCATGAAAGGAGAAATGAGATTTCCCAATGGAGTGATGCTTGGTTTATTACCTATTCTAGGACAGATCTTATATTCATGAGTAGCTGACCAACAAATAATGGACTCCACGTGTTTTGCATGTGTGCTTTTATTTGGGTATAGCCTGATAAATATTAAACTTAAAATTGAGCCTTGCAATATTTGAGAGACACAAAAGCAAAAGTACCTCTAAAATGCAAAGCCCAGGCTTGCACTGACTGTCCAGTAGCAGCTCACTTTCACCTTCCCCCAGATGTTGAAGATGATTTATTCTCAAACTGACTGATCTTTTAAAGGTGGCTGTTCTAGATAATGAGGCTAACTGCTATTTCTGTTTTTGTAGCCAACCTTTCTTTACTCAATGCCTACAACAACCGCCAGGCATATATATTAAAATAGGACCCTGCATACATATAGACAGAATGCATGCAATCTTATGGAATTTTTGTTTTTTGGTTTTTTTTTATTTGTTTTGGTTCGGTTTGGTTTGAGTTTTGGTTTTTACGTTATAAGCCTTGGACTGATGACTAGCTGCTGCGTTTTGAGAGCACTCTCAATTGCAATACTAGTGCCATGAGTATCTAAGGCCAAGATATAATAAAGCCTCTTCTTATCAAAATCTATTCATAGTTATGGAGAATCTCTGAGCTACACTAGACCCACAAAAGCTTTTTGATGTTGTCTTGCTTTGTTTGGGGTGATGCTTGCTTCCTTTTCTAGGTTTGGGGCATTTTAGCACTGCATGGGTTTTAGTTTGTATTGTGAGAAAGAATTTAAGATGAATTGGGAAGCAGAAGAGATCTTGATGAACTTGGAAGAGAAAAAAATATGATCAAGCTATATTTAAATATTAAAATTGTTTTAAATTATAAAAATTAAAATAAAATATATGGAAATTCTTAATGATATACATGTCTCTTCCTGCATTTTATATATTACATACATAAATATGATTTTTATATTTTAGACTTTTTACATTATATATTCATGAGTCTATGAGTATGTGTGTTAGCCCCACAAGGCACAACAGTGCCCAGGCCTACCCCTAGATTACTCTGCTAGCCTTTTCCAGCCCCTCAAAATACAGGTGACTAAACTCTTCCCAACACAGAAAAAAAGCCCAAATCAGGCCACAGAATATTATCAATCCCCAAGCTCAAAATACCACCAATCCCTGAGATTGGCCCAAGAATGCCACCAATGTGAGGCCACCCTTAAAAGCTCCATCATCTCCCCCACCAAGAAACCCTGTATGAAGCCTACCTCAGGCTACGTTCTTTGTTGTTTCTCCTCCAAACTGAAACAGCCACCCTCTGTGTCTTTTCTAATAAATTTCCTGTGTAAGATTTGTTGTGTGGTGTGATCATATGTTATTTGTTTGGTTCCTGACTGTGAAGACACCTTTAACTTGAGAGGTGCAACACTTCCATTAGGAAAACATTTCCCCTCAAATCTCCACACTTACAATGTGCACATGACTGTGAGTGAGTCAATAGAGACTAAAAAGTGACAGATCTTTTTAGAACTAGAGCTACAGTAGTTGTAAGTCACCTTGGATGCTGGAAACTGAACTGAGGTCTTCTGAATTAACAAATTAATTTTTAACTTGTGAATCATTTTTTTGGCCCAAATTATAAATTCCTAAATTTAAATTTATATATATATTGGTTGTTTCACCCATAATACCGAATCACATTGAAATGATAGAAAAATCGATCTGGCTCTCACCCAAAAACAGAACTTTGCAAAGCATCTACACTTATTTTCAAATCTATCAATTATGTGCACAGAAGAAAGTATAAGATTTAAAAAACATTTTCAAAAACTGCCATAGGAAAAAATCTAGCAAAAAAAGACATTCATCCAGGTACAAGAAGCATAGAAAATATCAAAAAGAAAAGACCATAAAAGAAATCCCCATCATATCGTTAAAACATTAAACATACAGGACACACAAAGGGCATTAGGAGCTTTAAGAAAGAAATCCCAACTCACTTATAAAGGCAGGCCCATCACTATAACAGCCAAGTTTTCTTTTAAACTTTAAAGGTCAGAAGAGCTTGAAGCAAAGTGGTCATCAAGTTCTAAAAGATCACAGATGCTAACCCAGAATAACTCACCTGTCAAACCTACATCATAATTGAATGAAAAATAAAAACTCCCCTTGATAAAAATGGGCTGAAGAAATTTAAGGCCACCAAGGCATCTCAACAAAGAGAACTGAAAGGAATGCTTTAGACTTTAAAGAGAGATAAGCATACCCAAGATGCTACAGGGGGAAAAATGGTGCTAGAACAGAAGTTTTGCAAAATAGAACTAAAAAGCAAACACCAAAGAATCAGCAAACATGGTAGCAACTAGTACAGATCCATCCAAATAACCTTCAAAATTAATGGCTTTAATTTTCCAATGAAAATTAATGATTTTAAGAAGTGTTTTTTTTTTTCTTCTTGTTTCCCACTAGAAACATAAGTCATTTCAAAAGAAGGACACTACTTAGAGTGAAAAGATGAGGGTAAAGTGTTCTAGCAATGGATGAAGAAAGAAAAGTGGAGCTCTGCTAACAAAATGAAGCTTGCTTTTTTTTAAAAAATGAATGTTTTCTTTGTTTACATTTCAAATGTGATCCCCTTTCCCCCGTTTCCCATCCAGAAATGCACCATCCCATCGCTTCTATGAGGTTGCTCCCCCATCCACCCAAGCCTGCCTCCTTACCATAGCATTCTCCTACACTGGGGTATCAAGCCTTCACAGAACCAAGGGCCTCTCCTCCCATTGATGTCCAGCAAGGCCATCCTTTGCTACATATGGGGCTGGAGCCACGGGTCCCTCCATGTGTGCTCTTTGGTTGGTGGTTAAGTCCCTGGGAGCTCTAAGGGGTTTGGTTGTTGATATTGTTGTTCTTCCTAAGGGGCTGCAAATCCATTCAGCTCCTTCAGTCCTTTCTCTAACTCCTCCATTGGGGACCTAGTTCTCAGTCCAGTGGTTGGCTGTGATAATCTGCCTCTGGATGTATCAGGCTCTGGCAGAGGTATATCAGGCTCCTACAGCAAGCACTTCTTGGCATCAGCAATACTACCTAGATTTGGTGCCTGGGATGGATCCCCAGTTGGGGCAGTCTATGCTCCACATTTTGTCTCCCTATTTCCTCCTGTGAGTATTTTGTTCCCCCTTTTAAGAAAGACTAAAACATTCATACTTTGCTTTCTTCTTCTTGATTTTCATGTTGTTTGTGAATTGGATCTTGGGTAGTCCAAGCTTTTGGGCTAATATTCATTTATCAGTTACTGCATACCATGTGTGTTCTCTTGTGACTGGATTACCTGTCTCAGAATAATATTTTCTAGATCTAGATGATATGGGCTCTCACATTTTCTAAACCTGTCCATCTGCTATCTATTTTGACTGCAGAGCTATATCTGTAGAAGCCTGTTCTCAATCAGCTCATATTTACCTGGAGAGACATAAGTCTAAATTTATGGAGTGCAATTTGGATGAAATGGTTAAACACAGTCTGCATGCCTTAAGAGAAACACTCCCTGCAGAGCAGACCTGACCATAATGAATGTTTCCATTGGAATTGTAAAGCCTTGGAATTTGCAATCTATGATGATGATGCTGTGTCTCCATTCCTGGATAGTCTTGAAGAAAGACCACAGAGAAAAGCACAGCCTTCACAGGCTGCTGATGAGCCTGCAGAAAAAGCTGATGAACCAATGGAGCAGTAAGTGATAAGGGTTACAAATACGTGAGGATGCAGGGACATAACACTGGTGACAATAATCTCTATTTTAAACCAATAGCGGCAGAGTATTGGGTGATACGATTTAGAAATCAGTCCAGATGTGAGTTTCTTTAAGTAAACAACCTAGATGTTCACCAACTGATGGATTGAAAGTGAAAATTCTTTACCTACATTCACACGGTGGGATTTTCTCCAAGAGAAGAGGAAATGGAAAGTCCCAAATTTGCTGAAATAAATGAATAAAGCTGCAAAAAGTTACTTTCAGGTATCCTAAGCCCAGATGCTACATATCCTTCTACACATGTGGATTTGATATACAGTGCCTATACAAAGTCAGGAGACAAGAAAGATGCCATGGGATGGGGAGAGTCGAACAAAGGTAATAATACGCTGTACAGAGGGGCACACTGTGGGGAGAAAACTTCAAGCAGTGCGTAGAGTGAGGCTCCGGAAAAAAAGAGAAGAAATAAAAGACAGACAGCTACCCAACTCAAAGAATAACATGTGAAAATGTCAGTCTGCTATGATGGTGTATGACTTTAAAGTCAGCACTGCAGAGGCAGGCAGTCCTCAAAGTTTGAGACCAGCCTGATCTACAACGTGAATTCTGTGACTGCTAGTTCAGTTTCAGTTGGAATTTAATTTTAATCAATTTATGTAGCATCTTTAACAATAGTGTCTTATCTTCTTATTATATATATATTATATATATGAACATATTAAAATTAGTTTTACCTAGTAAACTACATGTATCATCCTCAAAGCCTATGTCATGTGTGTGTGTGTGTGTGTGTGTGTGTGTGTGTGTGTGTGTGTGTGTGTGTGTGCATGCATGATCCCTGGTGATCCCTGATGATTTCTGCTTATACCTGCTAAAAGAGGAGCTATTGACAGATTCTTGGAGAATCACTGCCTCCAGTTTGGGAACTATGGGTTTGCCCTTCAGGCTCCAGTGAATATTCCCTTACCTTTTATTACACAGACCGCCCTAGTTAAACTCAGTAGGTCACAAAACTAAACAGATCTGAGTCTAGTACAGGGTCATATATAGGGAGAAACGTTGGTATGGATGATAAAAGAAGACTGTAGTGAGAATAATCAGAGTGCACTAAGTACATGTAGGAAATTGTCAAAGAACAAATTTAATTAATTTTTTTTCCTAAGAAGGACTGAGGCTTTCTTTCTTCTTTTTTGGCCTTTGTTTTTCTTGAGCTTCATGAGTTGTTTCTGGGGTGTTCTTCTTAGGAAAAAAATGTATAGCACCCTCTCAGAGTGTGGTACACCTGGACCTTAAATAGCACTCTCCCCCCAAGTGCACTCTTAAAACTGGGTCTCTTAATTCACTGTGAATTTGCTTGTGTGGAACCATAAACATGTTCAGCATCATACTGCATATTCATGACACTGGCCAATAGCCCATTGCTCTAACGTGCCATCGATTACTCGGTCTTTAAATTTTAGGTTGTTACCAGACCTCAGCTTCAAACTAGGATACTGCAGAGAGTCTGGTGCATATATCTTCTACCACAGCTCAAACGATGCCTCTTGACAAGAATATGTAGAAATGGCATTGCTGGCTCAAGCAGAGTGAGGCTTACGGCATTTGAAACCATATTTTAATAATACTGATGCCCACATTGTTTCTGTTTACATGGTTCCAAACAAAGGTTATATTTCACAACTACTGCAGCCAGTGGTGCTACTAACACAGTGCTTCTTGCCAGCTTATGCCTCACTTCATACAGTCACACTTGCTAATCCTGGATATACACACTTGACACAGTGAATAACCTTTTAGCGTATTTTTCTGAGGACTGCAAACAAAGCCAACAGTGTTGGGTTTAACATTTCTGGGGGGAAAGTGTGAGTAAAATAATCACTTTAGAGAACTTATCACATTTATTCATTCTTTACGAAGCACCAATAACGAACTTTAAAATATGAGTAAAGAAACACCCACAAACCAATGAGTACATGGAGTCTTATAAATCAGCACATGCAAAGTAACATACAATTGCATCATGAGAGGTGAAAGGACAGGCAAGAAAGTGAATCGCGTTGAATAATGCAAAAAGCTGTACCAAATCTTTTTTTTCTAATTTATAGCAGCATAATGTGAGATTACCTCCCCAGCAATAGATATTTTTAAAGTGCTACTTAAATCAATGATCCGTTTCAAAATTCAATTCATACCAACCTACCTCTCTTCCAAAATTCAATTTAACGTCCTACAAATTCCTGCCCATTTAACAACTGCCCCAATCTGTAGATTCCATCTTGTGAATTATACTATGGAAATTAATACAGACCTCCTAGTTAAGCTCACAATAAACTCCCTTTGAGTCTTAATTAGTGCTTCCCATAAGGTCACTATTTCACGGACAAACATCAAGCTCTGCCTCCCCTTCCTGGTTGATGAGAATGTCATGAGAGACAAAGCCTAAACCTCACTCAAGTAAAGATATATGAACTCTTCGCACTTCTCTTCATATTTAAGTCCTGTCAACGTGTCAGTGAATAAAATTAGATTAAGTCAGAGTGATTTACTCTTTTAACTCAGGTTGGTTGTTATCCTACTTTTTCTTCTCTTTGAAGTGTATGGAAATCAATTGTCTGTTTGATTTATTCCTCTATTTTCCTAGATATCAAAGTGAGATGATTAATCCATAACTTCTAGTCATCACTAAAGTGTCGTACTCTCTTCTTCCGTCCCTCTCCTCTCTGCTCTCTCTCCCAGAATTTGTCCTTCACAGAGCCTAAACTAACTCATATGCATACTTTGTATTGTAAATTTGAATACATAGCTTCACTTGTAAGCACAACAAACATGCACCCCCTAGTTTGTAGAAATGTGTATAGGTAATTTTCCCATGTCTCTTTTTCAAACTATAGCAGCCACTGTAGGGCTTCCTGTGCGGGCTTTACAACAGTTAAGTATCCCATTGTAAATGTCACTGAACTGAAGGCTATTATCAGTCCTGCATTAAATAATTAGGGACAAGTCAGAGGTGTATTTTTTACCTCATTTGTCATCTCAGTCACATTTTTGTTCCCTGGTTTAATTGAATGTTTAAAAAAATGCAGAAGAGTTGATCTAAACACTTCTCAGCCTTCTTCTTTGTCACCTAACCCCATCTGTCTGGAGAGTCAATGACACTTTTCTCTGCACTGTACACCTCATTCTCCACAAACACATGCTCAACATATGGCCTGTACCAAAGCCTTCACTTGGTTTTTGCATACTCTGAAAATGTGTGCCCTTTTCTCTGTATAGGTCTATATTGCCATTTGTCCTACATCATAAAGTTTTTTTCTAATAATTCATCATGAATGGAGGCAAATGGTTCAAAGAACTTTACCAGTGTCATTTATGTGCTATTAAACATAAATCCATTAATGCAAGCAGATTTCCTGTGGTCCTTTGAATTTGGTGGTCCAGGGAATGGCAGTATGGCGAGATGTGGCACTGTTGGAGTAGGTGTGGTCTTGTTGGAGGAAGTGTGTCACCTGGGGATGGGCTCTTCTTCTAGCTGCCTGAAGTCAGTCTTCTGGGGTCTTCAGAATAAGATGTAGAACTCTCAACTCCTTTTCCCAGCACCTTGTCTCCCTAGATGCTGCCATCCTTCCTGCCATGATGAAAATGAACTGAATCTCTGAACCAACTCCAGTTAAATCTGTCCTCTCTAAAAGTTGCCTTGGTCATAGTGTCTCTTCTCAGCAATGGAAACCCTGACTAAGACAATGTCCAATAAACAAGGACCAACTGAGTATATTGTATGCTTATGAAATGTAATTCAGCTGAGCGGTGGTGCTGGCACATACCTCTAATTTTAAAATAATAGAATGGAGTAAAATCATTAAATAATTATAAACCTATATTCATGCATATATAAACTTGCCCAGACATGGTGAAACACTTCTACAGTCCCAGCGCCAAAGAGTGTGAAGTAGGAGTCTAAGTTCAAGGCCAGCCTGCACTACATAGCAAGATGTTATCTCAATATCAAGATGAAAGAAAGTTGCTAACAGTTGTAATTACAAAATGTTGTCAAAGTAATCCCATGCCATTACCACAAACCATATAAAATGATTTAGGTGCAATTTTGATTTCCCGTATCATTATCATACATGTCGTAACTGTCCTAATATGCTGCAAAATATGTAAAACACTAAAACAAAATTTTTCACTTTAGTTTAAAATCTCAAAAATAACAAAAGTAGAAGCCTCAGTAAAAAAAAAAAAAAAAATCACACAACTGTAAACTCAATAGAACACCAGGAGTAAAGGAGCTGGAAGTAGGAGTGGACAAAATTGAACCATAGGCTAATGATGCAATCTTTCAAAGTAAGTACGTAAGCTGTGAGAGGGTTTTGCTTCTCTTTGCCTAAATTTTTTTCATGCTCTCTTTATGCTGCTACTCCAAAATGTGCATCTGTGTAGACCCTAATCAACAAGGGTCTAAGATTTCTGGTGATAGCTCAAGGCTAACTTACAATATAAAAAAATAAATATCAAGAATATCTCAGTATAATAATAGGTATTCATTACTTTATGCCCCTTTAATCATAGATAAAACATAATTTATAGGTAATGCATATACATAAAACTTTTCTCTGAGTTTGAGGCCATCCTAGTCTACAGAGGGAATTCCAAGACAGTAAGGCTACACAGAAAAACTCTGACTTGAAAAACAAAAGTTAAAAACAGTACTGACAAAAATGTATAATTTTAAGCAAAAAATGTTTAAAATCTTTACATTTATCTTTGTTTTGCAAAATAAAGTCGTTTAAAAAAATAAATAAATATATATATATATATATATATATATATATATATATAAAATAGGGACTAATGAAAGTTAGGCTTTTGTGTTCGATTATTCAGAGTCAAAATGAAAGTCATTTTATGCCCTGTGATTTGAATGCTGTATATGAAATAGTGATGTAATTATAGATGGTCTTAACTTTGGCAAAAAGCTTGATATGTTTTAAAGAAGTCATATGAGAAATATACCAATGCAATTTATATAGAAACAGTATATTTTACCAACTATTTGATGAGACACTTAATATTCCTTGTGTATATAAGCGTGAGTAACACTAATTGGCATATCAGATTTTGTAAGAAAAATTGAGATAATTGTATATTAAAATACATGGCTCATAAAACCTATATCATAAATAAAAAAAAAGAAAACAAAAGTTATAAAATAGCATAACA
Organism: Micromys minutus; assembly: GCF_963924665.1. Taxonomy (NCBI): domain Eukaryota; kingdom Metazoa; phylum Chordata; class Mammalia; order Rodentia; family Muridae; genus Micromys; species Micromys minutus. The sequence goes on along the minus strand of NC_137982.1, from coordinate 28,803,380 downwards.
TTTGTCATGGATTGAATTACTATTGTGCTTTACCTATCAAATCACCTGTAAAATAAAATTAAATAACACAACAAAAATTAAAATGACATTTAAGAAACTAAATATATATATTTTGAATCCAAAACTGATAAATTTATATCACACAAAGTGAAATGGTAATAGATTCATTATATTAGTTTATGAAAGAATGAGATAAATACCAAGTTATAAAACTAAATTAAAAGAATTGCAGACATCATTGCTGTAATTCAAAACTGGATTTTCAAGGACTAAAGATTGTTTGTATAGTCGCTCATTAAAAAATTTAAAAAAAAAAAAAACTAAAGTCCATTCTGAACATCTTTAAACCTGAATTTAGAACAGTGGCCTCTTGAACCACATAGCCCAATTAGAAGTGTAGTGTGAATATGACCTGGAACAAAATGGCTTTTAGCCTCCTCCTGGACCCATGATTGTAATAACTCTGAGGTAATTGTCTTTGCATGCTACTACAGGAATATTTATTTTCTCATCATATTCCAGAAAAAGAGACAGACAATATTAGAAGCCTCATTTGATAAACCCCTTATACTCCTCAATCAATAGTAACAATTTTTCAAGGCACTTATGGAATTACTTATGTGATATCTTTTGTGTAGCCTGGGGGTAACCTAGAATGTACTGCCAGTGTAAAGGAGCCCATGGTCTGTGAGGGGAAATAGTGGAAGCAAACCTATAATAACATGTGAAATAGCAGCAGCAATAGAAACAAACCACTGTGAGAAGACAGAAAATGGGGAGAAAGTACTGTTCCAGGGATTATCTCCCATAAGTGACATTTGAATAAGGAAATGAGACATACACAATCATTACGCATCTATATCATGCAGGAAAAAAAAATTACCAATTCTTAAGAATCAGCCTAAGAGGTAGTCAAGCCAAAACGTCACTGGGGATAGATTCTGACAAAGCACATTGAATGAGAGGCTGGAGGGGTGGCATTGTTGAGGTGAGTATGGGCTTATTTGAATATGTGTGTCAGTATCTGGGATAGGCTCTGAGGTCTCTTTAGCTCTAACCAGTGTGAAATTCCAGTTTTCTCCTAGCTACCTACAGAAGATAGTCTCCTTCTGGGTGCCATTGGATCAAGATGTAAAATCTCTAAGCTCATATCTCCAGCACCATGACTGCCTGCAGGCTGCCGTGCTTTCTGCCATGATGATAATGAACTAAACCTCTGAACTGTAAGTCTGCTCCAACCCAATGTTTTCTCTTTTATAAAATTTATCTTGGTCATGGTGTCTTTTCAGAGAAAGAAGCCTCTAGGTAAAACAGTACAAGAAGCAAATGGGAGAGGAAATGGTTTATCTGCCTTACGTATCCTGAATCATGGTCCACAATGGGAAACCAAGCCTGGGGCACAGACCAGGCAGAAAGCTGGTGGCAGAAGCTAATGTATAGACTATGGAGAAGTGCTCCTTAGTGGCTTTCTCCTTAGGGTTTGCTCAACCTGTTTTCTTATAGAACACAGGACCATCAGCCCACAATGTGGCTGCAAACTCCCACATCAATCACTGGCTAAGGAAATGCCTCACAAGCTTGCCAACAGACTGATCTTATGAGTGCATTTTCTGGAGATTCCTACCTCTCAGGTGACTCTAGCTCATGTGTAATTGATATAAAAAATAGCCAACACAGACTCTCATAATCAGAATTACGGTCTGAGAGGTTCCTTCACTATCAACATGGACTATTCAAAAGATTATGAAATGTAGTGTGTGATATTTTTATTTTACAGTAGCATACTACAATGTCTTGGTTTAGATTTGACACTTCCTTGCCTGAGTACTAGTGAGCCAACAAAGATCCCTTAAAGATCTTTTTCTATCACTCCTTCACATGGCCAGCTTGGGAGAGCTGGCCCTGGAAGGCATGAACAAAGGAGAGTGGGTTGTACCCCTCTGCAGTAAATCTAACCCCAACTTTCACTAGTATGGGTTGAAAGAACTGTCCTAGTCCCTCAACTGTTACAGCACTGGAAACATTGCCTTGGCAGCACAGTAGAGCTGGCCCTGGTGGTACAGGTATGGGAGATGCAGCTCCAAGGGTGTGAGAGCATCAGAGCTGCCCCTATCCCTCTCCTCAGCAAAGCAGAAGAGCTGTCAGACTAACCAACTCATCTACCTCCCAGGTCCAGATCCAGGGTTTGATTTGGTTCACCCCAATATTTATCCAATCTCTGAGTGCATGAAGGAGCCACCCCTGCAGAAACAAGGCTGAAGCATCTCCATGACACAGGTTAACTGCCACATATCAAAGAGAATCCCAGGTGAGGATCCAATAGTGATGGGGTAGCAGAAGTCAGAGGCCTTAAAACAGACCAGAGCTTCCTTCAGATGAGTATTTGCAAGAACAGCTGTATACTATGTCATATACCATATCACACTGAAGCTTCCATGAGAAAATTTGTTTTAACTTATTATTTATTATTTATTTTTTGTTTTCTTGTGTAGAAGGGGTTGCAAAGATATAAGGTAGATATGGAGCAATGAGTGAGATTGGGGTTCGTGATTTTTTTTCAAAGATCTTTTCCTAACTTTGGCGTGGGTAAACATTGTCGAGACACTACTATTTAAAACAGCCACTGAGTTTAACAATAAAACACATCAAGCATACAGTCTCTGACAAATTGACAGTGGCATTTGGGAGAAAACTGGTCACATGGGAGGCATTCAAACAGCACAGCTGAAACATAGTCCTGATGATCCTACAGAAAAGACCACACAAAAATTTGACCTAAATGTTTTTTGGCTGGCCTCCATCATTTTCAAAAGAAATCACTACAGCATCTGGAAGTCCACAAATCTAACTGTACATATGCAATGTAATTGAATGCACATGGTAAGGACTTAATTGTGTAGGACATTTTTCTAGATTAGCCACTAGATTAGCTACCTTTGGATGCCATGGCCTATAAAAGGAAGACAAAAGCAAATATGTGTCTAGAATCCAGGTAAAAATGTATTTATCCAGTTAGCACAGAACAGGAAATTGGCATTAAATGATTCCTGAGCAGCAATAAGCAAGAAAACTCCATGATTAGCTCCTTTTCAAGAGTAAGAGAGTTGTGAGGTCAGAAAAGAAGTACCAGTGACCACCTCCCGGGAGAAGGAAAAACCCCTTCCCACCCAGGTTTAATGGCATTAAGAGACTGGGCTGCCTGGCAGTGTGAGGTATGCTGCCAGAGTTCTGTGCTTAAAGGAAAGACAAAAAGCCCCCAAAATATCCAGCATCAATTTGGGTGTACTAGCTGTTTTGTTGGAGTATGATTCTCATAAATGCACCTGGTATTACAGTAACCCCTGGCATATATGTGAACAAAAGCAAGAACATGTGAATTTCCTTGTAAGTAGACATTGGAAACCTGGGTCAGGAAAATAGTACCATTCAGCCATGGTGGTGTGCTCTATTAATCTCCTCATGGGAAAAAGAAGTAAACGGATCTCTGAGTCTGAGGTCCCCTTGGTCTACAGAGTGAGTTCCAGGACAGCCAATACTATACAGAAAACCCCTGTCTTTGACAGAAAAGGAAAAAGAAAAAGAGAAGAGAATATCACACAGAACTTTAAAGTGAGACATAACATGAGTGAATTTTATCCCTAATACCCAGTGCATGATGCATGCGAGAGAATGTAGTACTCTCAATGACATCCTTGGTAGCAATCAGCCAAGCATTTCATTTGATCAATACACTAGATACTACAGGCTTCACCTGTCCTTGAAGCCTCTGCACAGTAGGAAATGATCCAAGGAGACACACACTTGCTGATGTTATATCACAATACAGAAATATTAAGGAAGACACAAAGGAAAACTAAACCTCTAATAAATTATATATATATGTGTGTGTGTGTGTGTGTGTGTGTGTGTGTGTGTGTGTGTGTGTGTGTAAATAAAAATTAGCAGTTTTTCATTCAAGCAAAAGAAAAATTTTAATCCTATTTCTGGTAACACAGCCCTTCCTTGGCAAAATGGGTGGGCCTGTAAAAAAAAATCTCTTGTTACAGTTGTGATTCATCACTGGGCATGAAGATAAATTCCTCAGAAGCAGGAAGAAGAAACCCAGATTTACAATAACAGGAGACTTCTGGAAGCCAAGAAGGGCAGCCATATAAGGAAAACGGAAACTCTTTGTTTAGTGAACTCCCCCCTCCCTGCCCTCTGCATGGACTGCAAATGGACTCAGTCACTGCAGGCTAGGAGCAGGAAAACCCTTTAGTAAGTATCTACTGATGAGAAGTGAGAACACCTGATCTTGTATTTGCATAATTCCTACAGTAAGTAGAACCCCAAACCTCTTGCTAGATTTATTAGCACAATGTGCATATAACTGACTGCTTAAGCAGAAACCATTTCATGCACCACTGAAGGGCAGCCTCTTATTTATTAAAATGTGGCAACATTTTATTGGTCCATAATTTTATACCCCGGCTCATTGTGAAATGAGGTCCTTTAACAAATAAAAGTTCATGGGCACTTAGAGAGTTGTAATAAAATGACAAGAATGTATGACATGATTAAAATCATGAAATAAAAGACTCTTTAACAAGTAATAGATATATGTGATTTGAAAACAAAAACACAGAATAACTCACAACAGTGAAAGTACTATTACTAAGTATAAGATTTGAGTCAGATAACTATGAGGCAAGGGCCAAAGGTTATGTGAAATTTTGAGGTTGGTTAAAGATCAGAATTATACCATAAAACATGATCATAATACAAGTTTCCTTGATTGAGGGTTGCCCAATATTGGAGTATATATAGAGCACATAAAATCCTTCATTCTGAATGAAGCACCACAGAAAAGGTGTTATGTAAACTATATTCTTACATAGTGATGCTTTTAAAAAGAGACAGCTGGGTGTGGGGGCATATATCATTAATCCCAGCAACCAAGGGGAGGAGAGGCAAAGGCAGGCAAATCTGAGTTCAAGGTCACCTCAGTCTACTTAGAGAGTTCCAGGAGCAAGGGCTCCCCTTGTTCAAAAAATGAAAAAAAGAAAGAAGAAAGGAAATAAAGGAAAGAAGGAAAGAAGAAAGAGAAAGAAGGGAAGAAAAGAAAAAAATTCTACTTGACAAACAATTATTCTAATGTCATGCCACAACAAACTCTGTAGACAGTAGAGCCGAATGTGAAGAATATATCTAAGAATAGTGTTTGTTTCCTGCTATTTTTGTTGTCAGAAGTAGAATAATGTTTGTGTGCTTTTCTTCTTTGATGTTTGTTGCAAGAAAATTAGTTTCTTAATTTTCCTAGTGTGAAGTTTCCCTCTTTATCGTGGAGTTTTCCATATATTATCCTTTGTAGAGCTAGATTTGTGGACAGATATTGTTTAAATATGGCCCTGTCCTGGAATATCTTGGTTTCTCCATCTATGGTCACTGAGAGTTTTGCTGGACATAGTAACCTGGGCTGGCATTCATGTTCTCTTAGGGTCTGTATGATGTCAGTCCAGGATCTTCTAGATTTCACAGTTTCTGTTGAGAAGTCTGGTGTAATTCTGATTGGTCTGCCTTTATTTGTTACCTTTCCTTTTTCCCTTACTGCTTTTAGTATTCTTTCTTTGTTTTGAACATTTGTTGTTTTGACTAATATGTGTCAAGAAGAATTTTTTTCCTTGTCCAATCTATTTGGGGTTCTGTAGGCTTCTTGTATGCTCATGGTCATTTCTTTCTTTAGTTTAGAAAAGTTGTCTTCGATAATTTTGTTAAAGATATTTACTGTGCAAAGAACCCAGAAGTTCTTCATCAGAGGAAAAGATACAAAAATTGTGGTACATATACACAGTGGAGTACTACTCAGCTATTAGAAACAATGACTTCATTAAATGCCTAGGCAAATGGATGAAACTTGGAGCTATCATCCTCAGTAAGGTAACCCAGTCACAAAAGAACACTCATAGCATGTACTCACTTATAATAGGATACTAACCCAAAAAGCTTGAAATAGCCAAGAAACAACTCTCACAACTTATGAAGCTCAAAGAGAAGGAATGCCAGAAGGTGGATACCTCAGTCTTTCTTAAAAGGGAGAACAAGGCACTCATGGGAGAAAATAAAGCGACAAGTAGAGGAGGAGTAATTGGACAAATAATCATCCATAGTCTGCCTCACCTGGGGATCCACCCCACATGCAGCCACTAAACCCAAACACTACTGCTGATGCCAAGTAGTGCTTACTGGCAAGGACCTGATATGGATGCCTCCTCAGAGGTTCTGCCAGAGCCAGACTGATACAGAGGAGGATGCTTGCAGCTAATCATCAAACTGAACAGGAGGACCCCAATGAAGGAGCTAGAGAAAGGACTGAAGGAACTGAAAGGGTCTGCAATCCTATGGGAAGAACAAAATTATCAACTATCCAAACCCACCACAGCTCCCCAGGACTAAAACACCAACCAATGAGTTCCCATAGAGAGACCTGAAGCCCCAGGTGCATATGCAGCAGAGGATAGCATTTTCTGACATCAATGGGAGGACAGGCCTTTGGTCCAGTGAAGGCTCATTTTCCAAGTATAGGGAAAGTCAAGGTGCTGATATGAAAGAAGGTGGTTGGGAGAGGGGGCATCTTCATGGAGGCAATGGGAGGGGGGGAAAGGGGATGGGAATGTGAGAAAGAAATAACTTTTGAAATGTAAATGCAGAAAATATCCAAGAAAAAAAGAATATATCTAAATTTCCATAAGTAAGATTAGTACTTTTTGTTTGGCCTGAGTGACTTCTGAACACAAAACCGTGGATGTCCATATTTACAAATAGTCACAGTTCCTGCGATGTTGGCATAAACCATAAATTCTAGCACTAAGGAGGCAAAGCAAAATCTGTGAATGCTATTAACAGTGTAGTCTACACTGAGTTACAGGATACAAGAATGATACTCCGTCTCAAAATGAAATAGGCAAGGTGAAAGAGGAAGACAAAAGGAGGGAGAGAAGGGGAGGGAGGGATGGAAAGGAGAAGAGAAAGAAAGGAGAAAAGAAGGGAGGGAAGATGACACAAGGAGGGAAGAGGAAAGTAAAATAAAAGGAAAGAAAAAGGGAAAAGAAACAGTAGTAGCATTTGGAAAAACATAGGGCCACAAAGAAAGAGAAAGGAATACAGAGACAAAAAAAGGGAAAGGTGAAAGAAACAAAAAAAAAAAAAACAAAAACAAAAAAAAAAACAATGGAGAACTTACTGGTATTAGTAAGTTCCAAAGACCTTTACTGGTGTTACTAGATTTAAAAGCACTGAATGTTAAATAATGCAAAACTATTCAAAAACAAACATCAACTGTTAATGTTCAGAGGCTTTCAACAATATGAAATTATTACATAAGGTATAATATTTTGGCAGACAAGTACAGCCATACAAGAAGATGAATCAATTGTCTGTCTGGAGACTAATGTAACATTGGCTGAAAATACTTAACCTCACCCAAAGTGTCGAGACAAGGCAGGAGTTACTACTTGATTTCAAATATTTCTTTTTTTTTTTTTTAAGGCTTCATAGCATTTTAATAATTCAATTTTACTTTCTTTTATTAACATATTTTATTGGATATATTTTATTTACATTTCAAATGTTATCCCCTTTCCTTGTTTACCCTCCATAAATCCCCTGTCCCAATTCCCCTACCCCTGCTTCTATGAAGGTACACTACACACACCATCACCAGCCTCCACACCCTGATATTTTCCACTGATGCCCAACAAGGCCATCCTCTGCTACATAAGCAGGTAGAGCCATGGGTCTGTCCATATGTACTCTTTGGATAGTGGTTTAATCTCTGGGAGCTCTGCTTGGTTGGCATTGTTGTTATTATGGGGTTACAAACACCTACAACTCCTTCAATCTTTTCTCTAACTGGTGATTCCTTTATCAGTTCAATGGTTGGCTATGAGCATCTGCTTCTGTATTTGTCATGATCTGGCAGAGCCTCTACCCAGACAGGTATACCAGGTTCCTGTCAGCATGTACTTCTTGGCCTCAGCAATATTGTCTGGGTTTGGTGGCTGAATATGGGCTGGATCTCCAGGTGGGCCAGTTTCTGGATGGCCTTTGCTTCAGCCTCTGCTTCAAACTTTGTCTTCCTATTTCCTCCTGTGGATATTTTTTGTTCCCCCTTCTAAAAAGTACTTAAGCATTTGCACTTTGGTCATTCTTCTTTACCTTTATTTGAGCTGTGAATTTTATCTTGGGTAATCTGAGCTTTGGGGCTAATACCCACTCATCAGTTAGTGCATACCATGTGTGTTTTTCTGATTGAGTTGCTTCACTCAGGATATTTTCTAGTTCCATCCATTTGCCTAAGAATTTCATGAACTCATTGTTTTCAATAGCCAAGTAGTACTCCATTGTATAAATGTACTACATTTCTCTTTCCACTACTCTGTTGAAGGACAGTTGGGTTCTTTCCGGCTTCTGGCTATGATAAATAAGGCTGCTATGAACATAGTGGGGCATGTATCCTTGTTATATGTTGGAGCGTCTTTTGGGTATATGCTCCGGAGTAGTATAGCTGGGTCCTCAGGCTGAACTATGTTCAACTTTCTGAGGAACCTCCAGACTGATTTCCAAAGGGGTTGTACCAGCTTGCAATCTCACCACACAGGAGTAGTGTTCCTCTTTCTCCGAATTTGCGCCACCATCTGCTGTCACTTGAGTTTTTGATCTTAGCCATTCTGACTGGTGTGAGGTGGGATCTCAGGGTTGTTTTGATTTGCATTTCCTGATGACTAAGGATGTTGAACATTTCTTTAGGTGCTTCTCGGGCATTCAATATACCTTAGTTGAAAATTCTTTGTTTATCTCTACCTCTCATTTTTAATATGGTTATTTTATTCTCTGGAGTCTAACTTCTTGACTTATTGAGTTATTTAAGACGCATGCATGCCTAAACACAGAAAAAGCAATATACAGCAAACATGTAGCTAACCTCACAAAAAAAAAAAAAAAAAAACAGGATAGTGAAAACTATCCTCAACAATAAAAAAAAAAAAACTTCTGGGAGAATTACCATCCCTGTCTTCAAGCTGTATTACAGAGCAATAGTGATTAAGAGAAAAAAAAACTGTATGGTATTTGTACAGAGGTAAGAACATAGATCAATAGAATAGAATTGAAAACCCAGAAATGAACCCACATACCTATAGTCACTTGATCTTTGACAAAGGAGCTAAAACCATCCAGTCATAAAAAAAAGATAGTCTTTTTAACAAATGGTGCTGGTCCAACTGTTGGCCAACATGTTGAAGAATGCAAATTGACCCATTTGTGTTGCTTTGTACAAAGCTCAAGTCTAAGTGGATAAAGGACCTCCACATAAAACTAGATATACTCAAACAGAAGAAACAGTGGGGAAGAGCCTGGCACACATGGGCACAGGGGAAACTTTCCTGAACAGAACACCAATGGCTTATGCTCTAAGATCAAGAATAAACAAACAGGACCTTATTAAACTGCAGAGCTTTTGTAAAGGAAAGGGCACTGTCATTAGGACAAAACTGTAAGCAACGGGATGGGGAAAATAACTGCCAATCCTACATCTGATAGAGGCTAATTTACAATATGTTCAAAGATTTCTTAAGTAGAAATTATTCACAAAGTTATTGAAGCTTACAATGAAACTTCTTAGTAGCTTTGAAAAGACAGAAAGGCTACATAGAACTTCAGAATAGGAGGCAGCCAGAGAACAGAAGAAATGAAACCCAGGAGCTTCATAGTATTTTCAGCAGCATTAGAAAAATATTTCGATTCCAATGAGAAAAAAAGTATATGGTTACTTAAACAATGCCATTAATTAGAATATGAAGATTTCACAATATGGGTGTTGAGGTTTAAATGTGCTCAGCCCAGGGAGTGGCATTGACTGGAGATGTGGCCTGGTTAGAGTAGTTGTGTCATTGTGAGCATGGGCTTTAAGACCCTCCTTTTAGCTACCTGGACGCCAGTCCTCTGTCTACACCTTGATGAAAATGGAAAACATTTCAGCTCCCCGGCCCCACATCAGCCTGAACTCTGCCATGCTCTCACCTTGACAAAAATGGACTGAACCTCTAAACCTGTTAGCAGGCCCAATATTAAGAAGTATAATGCAATGTATTTCTTTGCTGTCTTGGTTTACAAAATTTCTTCATTAAATGTTTTTGAAGTTGAGGAAGCTGTAGGTTATATTAAATAAAATTAGTTCTGCTGCATTTCAACATTCTGGAAATAATTTAGAAATAAATCAAAAACAGCATGAAACATCATCAGATTCCCACCAGCAGTTTATTAATTTACGTATAATTATCATTTGCACAAATTATTGTGAAGGAAATGACAAACTATCTGTGTTCAAGACAACATATTTCCTTGTTATGATAAGAAAAGAGAATTAGAATTCAAATATTTCTTCCACATGACAAATGAATCTCAATTTGTTATTTCAAATTGTGCTTTATTTTATATTAAGGAAACAAAGTCCACAAGAAAACATCTACAAATATATTAAAAAACAGGCCTACATCCCAAACCAGAAATGAAGCCCATGTCTCTGAAGAATCAAAACACCTGCTTCATCTTCTTGATTCAGAGGGGAGGCTGAGATGAATGTAGGTCTAGAAGTTTCATTAATTTTTATGGGCAAATACAATTTCTTTTCCATTTTCTGAAAAATATCTCCCACCCTAAAAAACAATGCAGTCAAAACTGATCAGGGATACTGATTTGGGATCCTGAAAGCTCCACAGTTTTAACCAAGAACTCCTACCAAAAACTAGCAGGGACTTTGGAAGTTCCTAAACAGTGTGAAAATGATTAAAATGTGGCTTTCAGGGTAGAGGCTCTACTGTGAGTATGTGAGGATGTAAGGTAAGCACAGCAGCAGGAATTATTTAATAACCCAGGTGACTAGAAAATTTCTGCTAGACTATCTGTAAACCAGTTCAAAATGTTTAAAATTAATGTTTAGCACTTTAAAATGCCCAGAAAACAGAAGTGAAACGGACCTATTAAATAATGGTTTGGAAGCGCTTTGCTTTATTTTTAATTAAAGGAAATTATTTTTAATAATTTGAAAATAAAACCATAAATAATGAAAAATTCTATAAAAAACAATTTGATAAGTAATTACTACCAATTAAAAAACTAAAGGCACATATATCTAACATAAAAGGTTACCCAAGTTTAAAAATAAAAAATACCAAACCACTGTTATGACAATAACATTCACCTTCCTGCTATTAACCAGAAACTACAGTAACTGCAAATTTGTCTTGGAATTCAAAATACCTAGAAAAGGATGTAATTAATTTTATTTTTAGTGAAAATGGTATATGCAGCTTCATAGAAATTATACACATTAAAATAATAGATGATAGTGAGTATTTGAATGTATTAAAGTTGAGGACACTGGTATATAAAGAACTGAGAAATTCACTTAAAGTTCACTTGTCATCCCTATCGAGACTTGAACTTAATGCAGTCTTTCAAGAAAATCAAGTGAGTATTAATATATCCGGTGACAACATTTCTTCAAATAGTGCATTCCCTACCCAGTGCTGCCAGTATCGCTCTTTGTGGTGAAATCACTTTAAGCATTGTATTAGCTCTACAATAAAATAAAAATAAAGAAAGACAGAAAATTCCAAAAATACAAAATGCTGGCCACTCGGTACTTGAGCAAGTTCGACTAGCAGAAGACTTTCCTTCATGGGTACTACAGGATCAGAATACCAGGGCCTCACTTCCCTATGTTCCTCCGACCCATCCCTCATTGCTCGCTGTTACCTTCTGAGTCATGAGATTTCATTAGTTGATGTTTAGGTGAGGCAGAGAGGGAAAACCCATCATGTTTGCATTCGTTCCGCCAATGCAGTTCCAGTATCTAACTTCCAACCCATGTTTCCCGACAGTACTGAACCTTGAGAGTCCAGTGTCATAGTAGCCGACTCCAACTTCAGACCACTCCCCACAGCTCCCACCCACAGCTGATCCACCCAACTTATAACACTTACATCTGCCAGCTCATTAGAGCAACAATTCATTGAATGAGCATTGAAGTTTTTAATTTGAAATGAAAACTCAGCTACCAAAACTACATCCTGTAACCTAAAAAAATAAAACAACAACTATATCAACAAAAACACTATCCCTAAGATACCAAAATGAAGAAACCCCAAGAACAACCTACTACACTAGTGTGTGTCATTTGCAGGCACAACAGCAATGTTGTTATTCGGAATAAATGCCCAGCCGCAATGATGCTCTTGCTTCAGAAATGTTTTGCTCCCATCCCTTTCAGTGGAGAAGGGGACAATAGGTTAATATTTTCAAAAAATAAAAAAGGAAGAATGAATGAAAGAACATCAAAGCTCCAAATTATTTAATGGGGTACTTGCATGTCCCTTACATTTGTGGAGGTTATTTTTCTTTACAGGAGGAGTGGAAGTGTGGCATACATGTTGTTCTACTTCAATTACAATCTTATATGGATAATAAGAATGTGTGTATTGTATGAGCAAAATGGGCCCATTGTGGCCGGCAACAGCAAATGAAGTATCTCATAACTAGCAATTCAGTGTGTTAATTCAGCTGCACCATCCAATTACCTACCATTCATCTCAACTTAGGCACAACAAGAAGAGGCTTTTTAAAACGTATGGCAAAAACCGTCTGTTCTAGGGACTTCACGTCGGGAAATAATGTCTACTTTCTCATGTAGATGGGAGTGCAGAACACCAATAATTAAATGTGTGCATCACAATCTATCAATTTCATAAGAAAAATTTGACGAGAAGTCAATAATCTACACTTGGTAATGAAACATACATTCTTATAAAGGGAAAATCTGACCAAGAACTGAGAGAGACAGCCTCGTATCGGTTGGAGTTGGCATATCCTCAAATGCCAGCATTCCTCCAGAGCCAAGAGCCAGCCAAATGCCAAGTGACCACAGGGCCCAGGCACAGAGTTCTAAAAGTAGAAAAAGGTAATGAGATGTGAATTTCGCATCCCCAGCCTCCTGTTAAATGACCCAGATGCAAGAGCTCTCCAGTCTGTTTCGTACCTACACAGACCAGATGATTAAGCGAACAGAAGCTGCTTTTTATTGACTTGATTTGTAACTTGCTGAAGATTGCCAGCTACATGCGGAGTTACAATGCAGAGGAGAAAGATAATTTAAAGTGGCGAGAACCAGGAAGAAGGAAGGAATGGGAGGCGAAAGCTCTGGGGAGGAAAGAAAAATAACACTGAGAAATAATAAGCACACTGTTTGCTTTGAAAAGAAACCAGAAGAAAGCTTATACTCTTTTGAGAAAATCTGATCTGTGGTCAGCAGCTACATTCATATTTGCAAATGAACTGCCATAAAGCCAAAGAAGTACAAGCCAGAAGATTCATTAAAAGTGAGGGATATATATATATATTATATATATATATTTTATATATTATATATTATTTATATATTATTATTATATTATATATATATTTATATATATTTATATATTATATATTATTTATATATTATATATTATATATATATTATTTTATATATTTATATATATATATATTTATATATATATATATAAAACATAAGTAATTATAAGTTAGTGTTGATATTCAGTCAAAACACCGTACTGCAAAGCAACACTTTAGGAAACCAGCCATGGTTTTCACAACCCTTTAAATAAATATAAATAAATTCTAATGTCATTTAAAGAATTTGTTAAAAAGTACTTCAGGAAAGTAAGCTATATCTTAGTAACTTCGATTAAATGTAAGCTGATTTATGGTCATTCTTTACCCTTATCAAGTCAAAAAAAAAAAAAAAAAAAAAAAAACAGATGTCTAAAGTTTGAGTCACCGTCCTTATGTGGAAGACAGAGGAAAAAGCGTTGGCAACATTCTCTTTTGGGTCATCATCTTGGTGACAATGACTTGTAGTTGACTACAACAAAGAAGCCTCTCATCTCCATCCTCCAACCAACTCTGCAGTCAGTAGTGTGGGAATCTTAAGCCAAATCAATTGCCAGCATCCTCCCTCGGTCCACATTTGACTACACAGACTCACAACAAAAGAGTGAACAGAAGACGCTGGAGGTACCATGCTTCACTGAGTCACAGTTATGACAACTGTGCTGCTCCTGGACAGGCTGTCTGGAGGAGCACAACATGACTGTGCTTCAGACTGAGAAAACTTTCCAAGAACCCTACTTTTCCACAGACTAGAATGTCCTGTGACCAATTTTCCTCAATTAACTCAAGCTGCTAAAGTAGAAAAAAGTAAAAGTGCAATAGGAGGAAATGTAGACGGAGCTAAATTTACTCCACTTGAAGAACTCTTCTTTAAAGTTCAGTTCTTTCTTCCCAGTCAGTGTTAAAATATCCCCCACTGTAAAGTGATTATACTATGGGGGGACATTTTAAATCTTCTTACCCATGTTAAAAAAAAAGTCACATGGATTTGACACTATAGTTTTCATAATGAAAATGTCAGTTTGAGACAGGTAGAAAGTGTCTCATCTTTAGCCCTAAAACGTATTAGCTATGAAATTTCTAGTCAATCTATTCTTAAACAGCTCTTATAAAGATCTCCTAAAACCCATCAGGTGTTTTCTTACCATATTCTGTATACAAACATGTATTCCATACTTTTTTGCTATTATATCAACTATAATTCAATTTGCCTCTTTTAACACCCCCCCCCCCTTAGATAAGGTGAAAAGAAAGTGTGGGTTTTGCTGCTTTCCTTTTCTTTCTTCAAACTAAGGGTTCTGCTCCTGAGACTCATATAAATCTCATCCTCTTTATATGAAACTAATTATATAATAAGCCATTAAGAGGGAATTAAATCAGTCATTATGCTTCAGATCTACAAGAAACTACATAATCATCCTCTTATGTTAAAAAGCCATTTCATTATTAGCAAAAACAGAGAGAGATGTATTGATTATAAAAATTAAAGCAATTAATATAGGGCAAGAGGTTAGGTTGACATTTACAACTATGTCTATGTTATCATCTGGATGGCTTTGATTTTGAAGGATCGGATTTAAATTCTACTTACTGTGTCTCCTCACCTCTTGTATTATATTCAGATGATGAACAGGTTAATCACACTTTACTTTGGATGTTACACGAGTGTAAATAAGATTTAGTGGCAATGTATGGAATTTTAACTGAAACACTCCCAGTTAATTTTCTAGTGTGTTAAAATCCTGACAGCATATATCCTGGACAGCTCCCACCCATTAAGTCCATCACTTCTTTAAAAAAAAAATTAAAGAAGTCAAAATTCTGATGGCCTAGAGATGGCTCAGAGGTTAAGGGCACTTAGTCACTTCACAGAAGACCCAAGTTCAGTTCCCAGCATCCACATAGAGCATCTCACAACCACCTGTACCCCAGCTCTAGGGGATTCTTTGCAAATGTATCGCTAGCTATAACTAAATTTATATACATAACATTTCCCAAGATGTGTTGAATTCAGTTTCACGATGGATAAAAACAGACTCTTCAGAAACTAGGATCGCAAGATTTTAACTAACATTGTACCTTAAGATAATAGCTGTAAATAAATATCTAAGTTCTTGAAACCAGTTTATCAAGTCACACAATGGCATAAATATAATGGCATTTTACAGTCTCAAACACATCCTTGGCATGGAGAGGTTATGTATGTGACATCTGGTGAGGGAAAATGTGCTGCTTTAAGAAAGGCCATCAAAGACATTATCTAATCAATTTGATACATATATTTATGAATTTCCTGTATCATGGTGTGTTCTGCAAAGCCTAGTTATAATTCTTTGATAAGTAGCTACACGTTCACTCAGAATCAGTGAACCTGCCAGATCCCATTATATTTAAGATGTCTCCATTTTCCCACTGATAGACACACAACCCTGAGAAGGTGATGCACTGAAAGTCACAGCCAACGTTATGTTACTATCACAGGTGTAACTTAGAACACTGCACCTACCAAGGCGAACCACCAAAGAAGTGCACTCTGGGGATTGTCTATAACTGTAAACATAACGAGTATCTCTTAAAAACAGGATTGTCACTTTCTTTACATGCTGAGATTTCTTTCTAGTAGTGTTGTGTTCTCATTTTTTTTCTTTAGTACTATCTACCTTTGCCCAATTTAAAGATGAAGAAGGAGGAGGAGAAACACTAAAAACATGTATGTTGCTTCTCACCTTCTTCCTACAATGCCCACAGTTTCATAAGCTCACAGTACCAAATAAGTCATGTCACATAAGAATGCTGAATATAAACACTCCTGCTGAATCGAGGGAAATCCAGCTTTGCAAGATGAAATGCATTTCATTCTGATAACATTGCCATGAATTCGCATTAGGTTTAACCATTAAATGTATAAATCAATAAGAAATTAGAAGGCTTCTCAACCAGTGTCAGAATTTCCATCTTCATAACCTCTGTTATTTTAGATACAAAATTAAGGTAAAACAATAGTATGGAGCAATTTACAAGTAATATTAAAAGGCCCAGTTGCTTAAGCATGCTCCTTCACAAACCCATGGCAAACTGTTTGAAGTGGTGACTAGCAAGGCATCAAAAGAAGATTGGAACACAGCTCGCCATTCCAGTCAGCCTGGCAAATCCTCAGATGCTTGCATCGTCACACTTCTCATAGACACTATTTAGGGTAAGTGATTCAGCATTCAAATTAGTTTATAGCCCCCAAATAATTTCAAGCCGATACATCTGTTACTTACATTGAAAATGAATGTTCACCTTTAAAAAAAAATGAACATTTTCACCCAAAATGAAGTCACATCCTATTTTATTTTCGGACAGGAAGGTTGAATTTGACACCCATCAGAGCCTCTACTTTCCCCACAGTAGCTGCCCAGTTAAATTGTTGCAGAGTGAGGTAAAAGTGCTCATTAGGACTGTGAGAAAGTAGCAGAGAGTTGAGGCCCCACATCCACCCTCCTTATTGTCAACTCTCCTGTGTAGAAGACTAATGGGAATGGATGAAGAGAGGTAGAGGTAAATTTGACTCTAGTAAGAAGGTTCTTTAGCATAGTGGAGCAGCTTAGAATCTTGGCATGACTTTCACTCGAATCCATTAACCAACAGGTTTTCATTAAGTGCTTGCTTCCCCACACGTCCAGAGTCTACGTATCTGGGACCACCAGCTCCACTCTAGACTTGCTGTTTCAGAACTAATCTATGCTGGCAACACCCTATAATCCCTTCTTTTCTTTTCCTGTAAGCCTTGTCTGACACCAAATGCCCCTTATAAGCAAGTAGCTTATGTCCTGAATTAGGAGGGGCAACAAGGAAAATAATTTAAAGCATTTGTTTAATCAGGCAAGAGCATCCGGCCAAATTCTCAGTGGAGCTGCAGGTAATCAGGGGCATTAAAAAGGAGTTGAGAAATTCTGGTTTGTGACAAACAAACTGGAGAAATGCACATTTCTTAAGCCTTCAAAACCTGCTTTAGGCAATGGACATTCTCCAGATCTATCTCTGAAGTCAAAGGAAGAGAGATTCAGAATTACGAATCTATTCTGCAGAGAAGATTGCAGATCAGGAAGGAATAGATTACTGATGCAGTTGCAAAAGTCAGTGAAGAAAAGGAAAGAGTGTGTGTGACAAAGGGAGAGAGACCCTTGGAAGAGAGAAGCCCAAAGTGAAGACCAGTGGTGTGAGCTTACTTTTCAATATTCTCAGACCAGCAGGTTTCTTTAACACTAAAGGGCATGAACAAAAACCACGTAAGACCGTGTGTGAGTGTGTGGGGGGGGGGGGAGGAGGAAGAGATAGAAAGAGAGGTTAATTTTGAGCAACAGATTTCACCAAAATCTGGGAACCCCAAGGAAACAAACAAACAAACAAATAAAAATGTCACAAGAGTGGTCAAGTGCCCTTAATCCTGCAAATAAATCTGTAGGCTGCTCTGGTGAGAGGGGCTAGCATGTCGCCAGGGGACAGTGCTCTTCTAAAGGCTGAGTGTGAAATGGATGAGACCAAGTTCCCTTCCCATTAACAATGCCTTTACCTCATTCTCACAAGAGCACCCACCTTTTGGCATTCGCCTTGCTTTAATCCCTAAGATTCTATTTGCCCATCTACTGAATCTTCTCTGGTAGCAATCAGTAAATCTGGAAATGAAGACTCTCAACCTAGAAATTCAGCTAACCACAGTCCAAGACAGAACAGGTGAGATGCTCTCACTATCTCAAACTGCTTTTGCTGGTCAAACCAGAAAGCCTCCGCAGACTGGGTTCCCACAGAGAGGCTCCCTTAGACCCCGGGTGGGAAGGCTGGAGCGACACCCTCCGTTCTGGCCCCTGAACCTTTCATTCAGCTCCAAGGCAGCCCAGAGGCAGAAAAGCCGCTTCACACCCGCCTTCCCAAAGGCGCAAAATAAGGAGCTCTGTGCATCTGGGAGTTTCCAAACCAAGAGCATCTACAGATCAGCGAACTGGGAGCAGGGAACAGGCAACAAGGGGCATAAACACAGAATGAGGGAAACACTGCACGAGCGACACAGAGACAGCTCAAGAAAGACCGGAGCAAACAGACTGAAAGAGAAACAAACGCAAGGATGGTGTATATGCTCGGGGACCAAAAGCCTGAAAGAAAAGCAGACCAAAAACTGAGTCAGAGACAGAAACATACAGCAGGAGAATGTGAGACTGGGAGGCTGGGGCATTGACAGAAAGAGCGAACTGTCGAGGAAAATATCCAAGAACCAGAGCGTGCCGGGTGTCAAGAGTAGTAGCATCAGCAGCATAGCACCCAGGGGTGTCCGCAGCTGAGAAAGTTGCCTAGGAAGGAACGCTAAGGCACTTAAGGCACCGGAGAGCGCCCCCAGGGCGTGGATGGGGACCAGCGCATCCCAGCTCAGAGGGTAGCGGGGAAAAGCCTAGAGGAGAGCGGGCGGCTGCAGAAAGTTCTGCGCTTCTCCATCCTCCCGCCGCACCTGCAGCCACGAGTGGCCGTGCTCCCAGGTCCCGGGAGACAGAGTCTCCAGATCCACCCGCGTCCCTGCCCCTACCCTGCTGGGCTTCGGCGCCCGGCCACTCACGGGCGGGACTTTGCGGCGCCCAGCCGGACGCTTCCTGCAGTCCGAAAGGGGTCCGTCCCAAACCGACACCAAGAAGAGGAGAGCGAGAGAAAGATTGAGACCTGCTATGGTGGCCGTCGATCCCGCCGAGAGAGCTCGTCGGTCCCTGCTTGGGATGCTGCCTAGATCCAGCCCGGCCAAGTGGCCGGCTGCGCCGCCTGGAGCCGCGCTCACCTGGAGCCGCCGCTGCGCGCAGCCCCGGCTCCCGCCCGCGTCTCTCTTCACACTTCTCGGCGAGCAGAGCGAGGCGGCCCCGGCCTCGGCCAGCCCGGGAGACGCTCCCTCATAGCGCGGCAGGCGGCCGCGAGGCTCCGAGAGCGCTGCCAGGAGGCGCCCAGGCCGAGGAGGCGCAGGAGACGCGGAGCGGGGCTCCTAGCACATTGTCACCTCGGCAGAGCCGCCACCGCCTGGTCACTTGGCCCCCGCCCCCTCTGCCGGGTCCTCCCCCCCTCCCGCAGCCCCAGCCCGGAGGCCTGTCACTGGGCTAGGATCATTTACGTAACCAGCACCCCCGGTCCTCCTCCCGCCCGGCTCCCGCTCCTCCCCGGGCTGGGGCGCTGCGCACCCGAGCGCGCTCCAGCTGCTCCCGGAGCCGCGGCTCCTGCGAGGCGAACAAGTCCCGCGATACTTGGCAGGCACGGCCCCCAAAAGCAACTGTGGGGTCGCCTCCTAGCCCGGAGAGTGTGAGGACAACGCCGCCAAGCCTTGACTCCCACCCCTACTACCCTCCCCCCCTCCACCGCTCCCGGCGCCAAGCCCAGTTGCAGTACCCCGTGCTCGCTCCTGCACCAGAAAGCGTCGGAAAACCAAGGACCTGGGGACTGCCCTCGGGGAAAGTTCCAGAAACCGCACCCTGGTGGTCAGTTCTTTGGTAGAAAGATGCAGCCAGCAACTTGGGGCTTCGGCTCTGAAGCAGAAGAGATGGACAGACTTTGCCTTTTCTCCTTTAAGGTTTAGATTCCCTAACAGTATCCTGGGACTCAATACCCCTCCCCGCTGCCCCCGCCCCACAGACCTGTAATTGAACCCTATCTCCAGAGTGAGAGATCTGGTGTAATCTTGGGGGAAGGGGCAAGAAAAAAAAAAGTGGGGCTTTGATTTTCTCCTTCAGGAAGGTGTAGTTGACCGCCCACACACGTGCACACGCATTTTCATCCACACCTCTAAGTATCAGAAGGTGCACTTAGCTAAATTAATGTGTAGTATAATGTAACAGAAGATCTGCCATTCTAAACCTTGTTAAACTATATGTAGCATTTTAGAACAGAGTCTGGCACAAGGCACAGCTCCAGTATTCAAGTAGCAGAATCTGAAAGATTCCCTCGGAACATACCCCTTACTGCTATGTGGGGTAATTTAGGAGACCTGGGGTTGCTGAGTTCATGGATCAGATTGGTTGTTTATTTACTCCTTTTGTCCTTGATTTTGTTCGTTTTTTTAAAACCTTATTTTAAAAAGGACATGACAGAGACAAGTTCTTACAGTATTCTTATGTGACGTGGCTTACTTGGTGCGATAAGGAAGAAGATAACTACTTCAAAAATATTAAGAGCTATATTGTGCAAACATGATACTATTGATTATAATGTAATGTGTAAATGGTGTTCTTGATTATACTCAAGGATAGCAATTTCTAGAGATCTAGCTTTGCATCTTTTCATGAATTAATTATCAGTCTAAATTAGTATAGCCACAATAAATGTTTCTTCCACATTGTCATATCATGCTACGATAAATATAGAACGTCAGCTTGCAATTTCAGCTACTGATAGTAGAGTGGTTCAAACAAGCTGTGAAGACCAAGACAATATAGCAATACCTGTATCAACATAAAAATTAGCAATAGTTATGAAGCATTATGAAACATTTAATCAGGGCACTTTAATATATGTGATAAAATACAAGTTCCCACTGAGAACACCAGGGAGTTTCAAGAATTTGTCTTTATTAGTCTCACTTATAACTTCCAATGCTGACATCAGGCCGTTTACCTCCGTGACACATTGAGAAATGCCGCGGACCAACAAATAAAAGATTACTCTTCAAATGCGGGCACAATAACTTACCACTCATGTGTGTCCTTGAGAGACATATAGCCCCCACCTTTATATTTGTCATTGCTATAAAAAGAAGCAATAGCATTTCACAACCTCAGTAAGAATACTTAACTTGGGCAAGATTCATAAATCTAGTTGGCAAAAGTTATGTATGTAACTGGTATTTATGGAGCCCCAATGTGACTTCTAGAAATTATTAGCTTTTGCTGCATAACGCATCATCTGAAGTCTTAATGGCCTAAAACAATAAACGTCTGCAGTATCCCCATATTCTCTGGCGTGTAAAGGAAGGTTTCTTCCTGGGATCCCTCTGTTTTGATTCTCTCTGTCTTGGTGGAATAAACTGCAAAACTATATTGCAAAGAATGATGAGAAGCCTTTAAGGCAATTTGATCATTTCGTCACCCGACATGGATTCTTAATTACCTGGGGCTAAAAGTTTACTGTAGTGGATGAGTCTGGACATTGCATGTCACCAAGTGATCAAAGTTAGAATCACTAAGTAATAGCCAAAGGTTATGACTTGAGGCAGGAAATGGCCTTATTAGCATAACATATTTAATAAGTTCCAGTCCTGAAAGGCCCAGCTGAATGCACTCACGAGTAAGCAAAGACAAATTCAAAGTTTTGAAAACTGAGAATGTGATGAGACCCTCTTTAAGGTTAAAGTCTACAGTAAAACATACTGAAATAAAGCATTGCTAAGTTCACCATAAAAAACATATCCGAATACCAGTCTGGAGGAAATATCTGTCTGAGACAAGTAGCAAATAATGAACAAACAGACTGTATCTTAATCCTTGCGATTTATTATAATTTACAATTAATCATTATTATTTCAAAATATGGGATCGTTTGCTAGGCTATAGCTGAGAAAGCACGTGCTCTTAAGAAATGAATTATAAGGGGCTGGAGAGATGGATCAGTGCTCTTGAAAAATGTAGTGCTCTTCCAGAGAACCTGATTTCAGCTCCCAGAACTCAGATACTCCAGAGCATCTGAAGTCTCTGGCTTTCTAGGCCACCTACACGAATGCACACACAGACACACACAGACACACACAGACACACACAGACACACAAAAGACATTTTTACAGTAACATTTAACTCTTGCTCTTGCTTTCCTGCTCCTGCTCTGTCCCTTTGTCCCTTCCTCCTCTCTCCCCATCCCTCTCCCTTTCCGCCCTTTTCTGCCTCTACTACCCTATTAGCTCCCCTCTCTATGCCCTGAATAAACTCTATTCTATACAAACAGAAATCAATTTTAAATAAATATATAATGAAATATTTGGAAGAAAAAAATGGCATTCATTTTATAATAGTTTGGCAGATGATCCACAAATATCTATACAAGGAGTGATGGCACAACGTGAGCACATGTCACTGTTGATAAACTTACATTAATAATTCACATGCTTTGTAGCAATTTGTAAAACTCCTTTAAGGTCGATTAAATAAAAATGGATGGCAAAACAGTTGCTTATCTCACAATTAAATAATTTTTGAAAGTCATAAAAGACACCTAGTGTGCTTTTAAAAATAGAGAAACTTACTTTTAAGGAAAGAGGAGCTATTGCAGAAATTTGTTTAAATAAAGGAAATGCTCAGTGTTATAAAATTAACTATAAAGCATGGTGGTGCTGGTGCTTGAACAGGTATGCCCCTCATAGACTCCTGTGTCTGAATGCTTGGCCCATGGGCAGTGGCACTATTAGGAGATGTGGTCTTGTTGGAGTAAGTGTGTGTGTGTGTGTGTGTGTGTGTGTGTGTGTGTGTGTGTGTGGAAGGGGGGTGCATGTGGGTGGGTATGTGCACGCCCATGGCCTAGAAAGCCAGAGACCTCAGATGCTCTGGTGCTGCAGTTACATGATGTTTGGGAGTGCTGGGAACTGAACTAGGGTACTCAGGTATTCTTTCCATCACTGAGTCATGTCCCCAGCCCCTTATTATTCATGTCTTAAGAGCAAGTGCTTTCACAGTGTGTCATTGTGGGGGTGGGCTTTGAAGCTCAAGCTCTAGGCAATGTGGCCCACATTCTCCTTCTGCTGACATTGGATCGAGATATAGAATTAACTCTTAAGCTCCTTCTCCAACAGCATGTCAGCCTATATATTGCCATGCTTCCCATCATGATGATCATGAACTAAGTCTTTGAAATTGTAAGCCAGTGCCGATTAAATTAAATGTTGCTGTGGTCATTGTGTCTGTTCACAGCCATGAAGCTCTAACTAAGACAGTGACTAAGTTGGGAAATAGACCAAAGCCAATAATGTGGGTTTAACATCTATAGTAACACGTTCTGGGGATAGCCAAGGCTTATTAAAATGGGAAGTAAAGGGTAATTTAAATGTGTTGCTGAAGTTAACTTGCCAGATATGGGGAAATAATTAGGAAATAAAGGAGATGGGGGAAAAGTTGTAAGACTTTAACAATGTAACAATGTAAGATTAAATGACAATGTGATTAGAAATGTCATAAGTAAGAGAAATAAAGAACTTTACATTGTGAAATAGACATCTAATAATTTTATTATAAAATTGCAGTAATATCTCAATACTTCTAAGGAGTAATACAAAATATCTAAAGTGATCTTATATTTACTTATGGTTTGTTTGTTTTTTTAATCGCTGTGATAACACAAACTTACAGAAGGAAGGGTATTACTGATGGCTTACTGTTCTGGAGGGATAATGTCTACCACAACATGGAAACAGGGCAGTAGGCAGGCATGGCAACTGAAACTGTAAGCTGACAGCTCAGGATTTACATCTCCAAATGATGAAAGAATCTATAGACAGGTATGGTGTCATATGCCTTTAATCCTATCAGGCTGGGCTCAAAGACAGGTAGATCTCTGAGTTCAAGGCAACCCTGGACTATAGAGTGACTTCCAGGACAGTTGGAATATACAGAGAGACCCTGTCTTGAAGAACAAAAAGAGGCTTTAGTATTTATATATATTTGAATATGAATGCTTTTCAAAACTGACTAATACATGGGAAGAAATGTTATTTGTCTTTGTTTGGACTTAATTTAAACTATCCTTAAAATATCAATCTTTTGTATAAGGAACGTACCAGTGTGCTTTAATTAGTTATTTGAAATTCCACTCATACCTCCAGCTTAATGAATGTAATAACTATAAAGTCTTTTATCCAACAGAGATAGCCTGTATAGATGACTCACAACAATACTTATTCTATACAACAATAACTTTTGCTTTTTGTCTTGATGGTTAATAGAGTTAGGATGAGTCAGAAATGAAAAACAAAGACAAATACCATAGCCGCTATTTTTAAATTTAAATATTTTAAAGATTCCGAGAATCCTTTAGATTTTTCTTCCTGAGGCTCATTTTTCTTCGGCTATCCTATTCAAAGCAATTACTTATGTTGTAACATAATGTAAAAAACAAAAATTATGGATATTGCCCAAGAAAAATGTTAAATATACATATAAATTATTCAGCACTTCATAGGAACATAACATGAGGTAGAAAGTATAAAGTGAAGCCATAATTCTGCTCTCAAATCTTATCTAAAGATCTGGTTAGTGTTTGTATAAATGAGAGTATCTTTTACTTTAAATCTACATATAATGCCAAATTTAAGAGAGAATGGAGTATTTCTAATAATAAACAGCAAGAAATTGACACATTCTTTGGGAAAAGTTAGTCATCATTAATGGTAGAGAAGAGAAGAAAAGAGAGAGGAAAGGACAGGAGAAGAGCTCATCAGCATTATATAAAAGCAATGAAGTCCATTAGATTTAAAGACCTCAGTGGTATTAATGAGGAACATGGAAACTGACCTTTCACAGTTGATAATGTAAGAAATTAGAAAGTATCCAATTATGTTTAAAGAAAATGTAATTGAAATTGTTTAGCTATATCTTTGTCCCAGAGATGTGTAAAACATCTCTGCAAAATGTTTCCAGATTTTCAACTGGAAATACATCCTACATCTTTCTGTTTCTTCTCTATTGGAGAACCAACTCTAAACATTCATTTGCATTTTACAGTATAACATAGTGAAATGTTCACATATATAAATTTATATATTATAATATATCAATTTTCACTTATATATAATTCTATAAATTTAATAAAGAAAATACAACCTTATGTCAGATTTGTGCTGGTAAATATACAAATAATCAATTCTTCCCTTTCCAAAAATGGCTAAAAACATTACAAAAATCATATTCCATGCTGTGACTAATGAAAACTCAAACATTTCCTATTCTTGAAGTAATATCATATTCTCACAATTATTTATTATATAATTTTTTATTTCTGCTGTGAAATGTGTTAATTTATCTTCTTGTTGTTCTTCAAAATTAACCTGGTCATACTTGTTCATTCAGAAACTCCAGCATGCCTCCTCCGACTATCCCAAACCCCACCGATGCAGAAAGCCTCCTAAGAGGGAAAAGATAACAAAAGCCCACTTCCACATTCCTCACATCCAAGACAGCAGCCACAATGTCCTTCCAGTGAAGTCACCAGCCACCCAAATTCCTGCCTTAGGTAGTCATACTTGGGAAGAAGCCCAGCATGAGATGGACATGACATTTCCTTCACTTGCAATCTACAAATCTTTCCCACCATTGCCTGTGTATGACTTTTTTCCAGTCTCATCCCTTGATGCTGGTGAACTGGCCCAGGTTCTGGTCCCAAATAAACCTTCCATTTATTTCTTTTTAATTGAGACAAATTGGTTTATTTCATAGATGAAAGAAACCTATAATCTTGGTGCTGAGAACACAGGAGCTGGAACAAAAGCCCAATGGGCCAAGAGCCACGGTTAGCCACGTTGGGATGGGGGAACCACTCCAGTACCCCTGTCTGACCACTGAAAGTCAGAATGCCCCTATGGAGTCTCATCCTCTATGTCAAGCCATGGAGGCTCAGCCCCACCAGCACAGGTATCAGAGTCGCCCAGCCTTTGAGCTCCTTGGCCTGATGGAGAATCGACAGCACGCAGAGCAATTGACCTCTACTCTAGATGGCAGGTAAGTCTATCTCCTCCCTGATGGACATGGGGGCTACTTTCTCTGTTTTCGCCTCTCGTTTTGGATCCCACAGTCCCATCACCAATTTCTGTCATGGGATAGATGGGATTTCCTCTTTTCCACCAAAGACCCTGACAATCGCCTGCAGTCTTATGGAATGATTTTTCACACACTCTTCTGGTCATGCCATTCTGCCCAGTGCATTTGCTTGGTCATTCCTCAGCCACTTTAGAGCTTCCCTTTCCCTGGCCCCCATAGCCTCTCCTGGCTGCTATCTTGTTCTTCCCATGATTGCCATACAGATCCCTAATCAGTCAGGCCTGTCCCTACCCTACCAGATCCATTCAACCCCCAAGTATGAGATATCTCCACACTGATGATTGCCGCCCACTACCAGCCAGTCCTATCTGCCTTAAGGACCCCTCTTCCTTTTCCTCCAGGCCCGAGTTTCCTATCACTGGTGTGGTCTCAAGCCTAACATCACCCTCCTCCTATCTCAGGGAATCATAACTTCCATTGCACCAACCCCATTTTTCCAGTGTATAACCTCTTCAGTGCCTACTGCTTAGTACAGGACCTCTGCCTCATTAATGAGGAAGTAATCCCAAAGTAACTCATGCATTCTTCTCTAGCATTCTTCCTACAACTCCCCCACTTTACTATTCTGGACTATTACTGTCCCTCCACATCTAAGTTCCTATTTTTGTGTTCATTTCACTTGGGAGGATCCTGATACATGGACTGAAAGACAAATCATGTGGACAGTTCTTTACTCAAGCTTCTGGGACAGTCCTTTCCCCCCAAGCTTTAGTGTGGGATCTGTCCTTCTTATACCTTAACTTTAGCACATGTCTTCTTTAAGTAGATGACATGCTACTTTGCAGACCTTTCCTGTCTCTGTCCCAGTGAAACCCTGAATCACTCCATCACTCCTAAACTATCCTGGTTTCCTGGGTTAAAGCATCTCTCCATCTGAAGCTCAGCTGTGAACGCCCCCTGTCAGAGGGATACTACTTCTCTTTACCTGCTTCTACCTCTCCAGTCTTAAAATGACACCTCCCCAGAATGAGGAGTCTATCTGCCAAGCTGGACCTTCCGCCTTCTAGTTCTCCAGAAAGCACAGTGAGAATCCAGGATGCTCAAACCAGGGCAGTGGTCCTTCTTCTTGAATCTTTGGGATTAACACAACCAAATTACAATTCTAAACCATAACGGAATAATATAGATTAGCACATTTTAATTCCTTCTCTCCCCAAAGGTATGAATTTTAGTTATATGAAGCAATTTGGGTAGAAGAAAAACAGGAATCCCCTTTTATGAGATGGCTTGTAGTTGTTTTCTATTCTTTGTGTTCTGGACTTTGACACTATCAGATTACTTGTTATATGTCCTGGGTATTACCTTAGGTTTCTGTTCTTTTAGATTCCCTCATTTCTAATATTTGTCTCTGTTGCCTGCATACTGGCAGATATTCTGCTCAATTTCTTATCCATCAAGTACAGATTTTATTCAAGGGCTTGGCTTTCTCAGCTGTGTGTGGCATAAACTTGTAAATAAGGAAAGAGATTAAGAACACCGGGTTTATTTCAGTTTTCTTTCCTCCCTTCACACTGTGGCTACCTGTTACATTTCTAATACTGTGGAGCAGATTTTGATTTCTGTTCCCATATTTTTCTACTTGTTCTATTGGCAGAACTGTTTCAAAACAGCCTTTTATCCACAGCACACACAGAGTCTCCCATCCCTCAAGCACCCTTTGCACATTCTGCCACTTAATATGAGAAAGCACAGCTCCTTAGATGCCCTTACTTGATTTTCTTGTCTCCCTCTGAATCAACAAGCTTAAACCTTAATCCTGCATTGTTCCAAGAGGAAGAATCAAGAGAAACATAAACATTGTCTTTTGTCTGATTTGTTATGAGTGCTGACTCAGACCACTTAAATTTCAAAAATGCATTGTTACAGAGGAAATGCCCACTTAATAAGCAAAGGCCATTTTGCCATCTCTGCTTCCAGACAGTGTGATTTAGATTTGAAATCCATCCATAACACAGATGTTCATGTGTTGTTACAACAACAATGCCAAATGAATGATAAAATCTGATGTAGACCACGGAGAAGAACGGCAGAATCACATTGTGTATTTCAGGAAGGCTTTCAGTTTTGCAGTTAGATGAATATGACTTGACCTAGTATCAGTTACATTTATATCTTCGTTTTGTCTCGAAAAAGCAATAATCCAGCATTAGTGCACTTTAAGAGTTGCATAAGTTTAAATGTTATAATGTAAATAAAATGTTTAAGTCAAACTCAAATGAGCCCCATGTTTAATTACTTGCCCATTCATAGTCTTCATGAATTTCCTGTTAAAGTATAAGTATCTGGTTATAAATCAGAATTATTGGTTTTAATGTAATAAAAGATGAAATATTATAAATTGAATAGCTATATATTATTAAGCCTAGAGATAAGTGATAGTTTTTATATATAAAACAAGATAAATTACAGTGAAAGAGTCAAATTCAAAAGAATTCTTCAATAGAAAAGAAAACATGGAATAGAGAAATGGTTCACTACTCAAAACCACTTTCTCTTTATGCTGAGGATGTTAGTCAGGTTCTCAGCATCTATATTTGGTGTCTTACAACCTCCAGTAACTCTAGCTCCTGGGGATCAGATGATTTCTTCTGGCTGTTAGATCAGGGTTGATCAAAGCAAGGGGGAAATAAAAGAAAGAATGAATTGACTTTCAACAGGAGCAAATTGTCCTTTTATGAGAACAATGAGACTTGATGTATGAGCACACTCCCCACAGCAGTGGGGGAGTATTGGGATGTTATAGTTTATGGGGTAGAAAACTCTTTCTCCCGGTTTGTTCTTCAGTCTCAAAGTTTTAATTACCAAGAAAAGCTGGTTCAGGGAGCGGTTGCCTCAGTGGGCCTATGCAAAGCATCCCCCCCCCATGTACCTGCCTTACAATGGGTATATGTAGAGTACATTTTTTTAAGGCATGGGAAGGGGAGAAGAACTTAGAGACAGATGGGGGTGTGGAGGGTGAGAGAAAGAGGACAGCTAGAAATACTTGGAAGGGGAGAGGAGGGGAGGGAAGAGAGAGAGGACAATGAGCAATGAGGGAGCAAACAGCCCCTTTTTTAGTAAGCCAGGCCTACCTGGCTGTTGCTAGGTAACTGTGGGGCAGAACCTAGAAGGAAGACTAACAACTAGGTTTTATTAGTTGGGTAAGATTGAAACATTTGCAAGTCTTACAAGGTAGGGGAGAGAAAGAGACCTTTATTCCTCATCTTTAATGCAGGGTTTGTAGTATTTGACAGGAAAGACTATATAATATTTCTTCTTGTATTAGCATGTTCTTACATTGGAGACCTCAGATCTTCCTTATCAGGACCTTTCCTGGAGCCTGGCTGGTGTCACCAGCTATCGGGTTTCTTCCCCAGTTCCTTAACCCACCTTAATGCTTTGTGCCATTGGCCTCTGCAGGGACCCGAACGCACAGGATTAACTTAAATACAAGTAAACACATACACATAAACCTTAAAAATAAATAAATAAATTTTAACATTCTAAAAATCAAGGAAAAGAATAAATAAAGTTGGTGCAGAACTCTTTAAGATCAAAGTTTATATAAATAACCGAGAATAAGTGGTAATTGTAAAACCATTTAAAAATTAGGAAAAAGCAGAAGTCTTTAAATAGTGAAGCAAATTTAAAGTTTGTTTATTAAATGGTAAAGTGTTGCTGTTGTTTTTTGTTAGTTTTTTTAATGTTTAGGTCTAAGTGATTGCCAGGTTGCTTTTTGAGATTTGTGACAGCTTACAAATAATTATCAAAAGATCTTATTTAAAGTATGGAAATTTTCAGACTTGAAATGTTTTGGTAACTTCCTAAATGTACGCTTATATAAAAAGATAAAGAAATATCAGATTAAGATGTGAGCTGGAAACCTTAACTTACCCCTGAGTTGCTCTCTTCACCCTGTGTTCCTCTCTGTGATTTCAAAAGCTGGTGAGTTCATCACGTGGTCAACAAGAGAAAATTAGAAAAATAAGGTCAGGACATATGAAAACACAATACCTTTTCTAGGGTCAGTCAAGGTGGCCTATTTTGCTTAAGGTTTTATTTTCTACCAGACAATTTCTACCACACAGCTGTTAAAAGCTGCTTTTATGAGCCTCAGGGTACTGCACTGTCCAATGTGTTTTACCTATGCACTACCCTTGATGAAATAGTCTTCAAATTACTCAGTTGCATGTGCCATCATTGTTCTAGCTAGGAACCTGATGCACAGAAATCATGTCTTTAATGGGAAACTCAGAACATTGTGGTTGATTTTCTCCTTCTTAATATGGTAACTAGACCATTGCTGCCTAGAAGGTTATTGATTTCTTCCACAGATTGTGCAGAATGACCTGATTCCTAAATAGTTTTGTAAGGCCAATGTTTCTTGTCGTCATTTCATGACACTATTTTTTGTTGCTTAATATGAACCTTTAAATTAGAAAATAGTTGGCAGATATAAAATAATTTCTACAGAATCTTAAGAACATTAAAGTCAAATATTTTCAAAATTGGAGAAAATTATATAAACTATTGCCTAATTTTATTGCTGGCTGACTTTATATCATATTATGTATTGCTTGATCGTTAAAGTTTTTTAGTGCATTGGGAAATATTATATAAATTGTGTTAATCAAAAGCATTAATACAATATAATATGATTAGTTAAAAATAAAGGAAATGACTACAGTTACCTAGCATGAATACTTTTATGTATCTTTCTCTCAGTAGTTAACTACTGTTTTCTAGCATAAAGAGTCTTTATATCTTTTCTTTCAGTAGTTCTTGAATAAGTGCTCTACATTATCCTTTCCTCATTATCATCTGGTAACAAAGTCAAGCTGTCTGTAGGACCATATGTCTGTGATTATATCAGTACAGTTATCACCTTTACAAAAGGGTAATATAAACTGTGTTTTGAAGCCATGAATATTTTTAGACAATAAATATACAATGGTTTAGAGAAGAAATCCCATAAGTGATAGGTTATTTCTCCACCAGTAAAATGATACAATTTAAGACAGATTAGATTATTTTAAAGGCAAGTTTATTACTGGTCCAAAGTACCAAAGCTAGGGAAGTCACAATGGGGAAGCAGGATAGGAGAAGGAGAAAGAAAGAGAAAAAGAGTGAGGAGAAGAGAAAGAGGAGGGGTAGGGAGATAGAGAGAAAGACAGAGACAAAGAGACAGAAACAGATAGAGACAGTAATAGAGACAGAAGAGAGAGGGCAAATGTATAGGCCACATAGGGAAGAGCCACTGAGGAAAGGGCAGCCCAGGCCCTGGGCTGGAACATACAGGGTTGGGATATTTCAAGTATTGACTGAGAGATTCTGGGAGACTCTGGAGGCCAGGTCTGCTTTGATACGTAAAATATGCACCCAATCCCTGTCCCAGAGTTCCAAACCAAACAATAAACCTAGATATTCTTATGTGCAAAATATATTAATAAGGATAAACAATAAATTTACATATTCAAAAACAGATCAAAAGTCTAGCACTCATTGAAGCTGTAAACAATGAATAAATTTTAAAACATATAAAAACATAAGTAACATCATGAAGCATTTATGCAACTCATAATTATTACTTTAAGGATAACTTGATAAAAACAAAATCGGTGATACTTGCAAAATATACAGACAAACCTGAGTAAACTTCAGCACTTTTTCACAATAAGAACTCTGAATAAGTCTGGCACATCAATATAAAGGCCATTAATAACAAGTCTACATCTAACATCAGGCTACATGAATGAGTTCAGAGAAAACATTAAACTGTGTGATGAAAGCTAAAAGACCTCCAACATTGGCACAAGCAAAGGATGTTTACTCTCAGCTTCAATTTGGTCTGGCATCCTACAGTTTAGGCAAGAAATCCAGGCAAGAAAGTGAAAAGTTAGAAAGACAAATGATTTTCATGACATGATTTAAAAATATATAAAAAAGTAAAGTCCCCACCAAATAAACTACTAGAGCTAACAAATTTATAGTTTGCAGACTGAACTCACAAAAAAAAAAAAAAAAAAAAAAAAAAAAGAAAAAAACACTTGTCACTTGTCTCCATACAATGAAATACTGTCAAAACAGGTTATTAACAATAAAGGAATAAAATATTAGAAATGAATTGAGTAGGTAACTGTAGTCCAATGGAAGAACATAAGAAAGAAACAAGTTAATTGCCAAAAATTAGATTTGTATAAAACAAAATAGTTGAACTATCTCCAAGAAAAAAATAATAAAGCTAGAGAAATTATACTACCCAATTTCAGATTATAGTCTAAGATCAACATAATAAAAACAGCAATACTTACTTAAAAAGACACATGGACAAATGAGACAGAAAAGGGTTTAGGAATAAAACAGCACACAGAAAACCTGTAGTCAACCAGGAAAAGAATGTCAACAGCATAAAATGGGTTCATTAAAGTATCTTTATAATACGTGGTCTTGGAATATCCTAGTAAGAAAACTTGGACAGGAGATTGGGGTCACATACTAAGACACCACAACTCCATTAAATACAACTCCACAAAGAATTTTGTTTCAGACTAGGATGGTGCTTAGCTGTGCAAAAGCAGGAAAGCAAGTATGTCTAGTTTATGTATATCTTTGTCTTTTATCTCTCACATGCTGCAAATGTTTGGGGGCATAGCTTAATTGTTTCCTTTTGGCTGAGGTTTACCTTTTTATTCAATACTCGCTTAGCTAGTTTGGTTTTGTTGTTGTTGTTTGTTTTATTACTGTATTTATTGGATATTCTCTGTATTTACATTTACACTCACATCCCCTCCTCTTGCTTCCATGAAGATGCTCCCATTCCCAACCACCCGCTCTCACCTTAGTGCTTTGGCATTCTGCTACACTGGGAAAACAAGCCTTCACTGTACCAAAGACCTCTCCTCTCATTGGTGCCAGACAATGGCATCCTCTGCAACATATGCAACTAGACCCATGGCTCTCTCCCTGTGCACTCATTGGTTCGTGTTTTAGTCTCAGTGAGCTCGGGGCAGGGGCGGGGGGGAAGCAGGGAGGGTTGGTTGATATTGTTGTTATTTCCAGTGGGTTGCAAACCATTTCAGCTCCTTTAGTTCTTAATATAGCTTCTCCATTTCCCATGCTCAGTCCAATAGTCAGCTGCAAGCATCCTCGTCTGTATCAGTATAGCTCTGGCAAAGCATCTGAGCAGGCAAATATATCAGAGTCCTGCCAGTAAGCACTTCTTGAAATCAGCAATACTGACCGGATTTGGTGGCTGTATAAGGGATGGATCCCAGGTTGAAACAGTCTCTGGATGATCTTTTCTTCAGTCCCTGCTCCTCTATTTTTTGCTGTATTTCCTCATGTGAGTATTTTGTTCTCTCTTCTAAGAAGAACTGTGGCCTCTACAATCTGACCTAAATTTTTGAAAGATTCAGGTCTGTGAATTGTTTCTTGGGTATTCTAAGCTTTGGGAGCTAGTATGGGTTTATCAGTAAGTTCATACCATGTGTGTTCTTTTTGACTGTGTTACCTCACTCAGGATGATATTTTATGGTTCCATACATTTGCCTAAGTATTTCATGTAGTCATTGTTTTTAATAGCTGAGTAGTACTCCATTGTGCATATGTACCACCTTTTCTGTATCCATTCCTCTGTTGAAAAACATCTGGGTTCTTTCTAGCTTCTGGCTATTATAAATAAAGCTGCTATGAAAATAGTGAAGTATGTATCCTTGTTATATGTTGGAGCATCTTTTAGGTGCATGTCCAGAAGTGATATAGCTGGGTCCTCAGGTAGTACTATGTCCACTTTTCTGAGAAATCTCCAGACTGCTTTCCAGAGTGGTTGTACCAGCTTACAATCCACCAACAATAAAGGAGTATCTTTTTTTCTCTACATCCTTATGAGCACCTGCTGTCATCTGAGTTTTTAATCTTAGCAGTTATGACTGGGTGAGGTGAAATCTCAGGGTTGTTTTGATTTCTATTTTTCTAATGACTAAGGATGTTGAACATTTCTTTAGTTGCTTCTCAGACATTCAACATTCCTCTGTTGAAAAGTTTTTGTTTAGCTCTATACCCCATTTTTAATATGATTACGTGATTTGTTGGTGTTCTACTTCTTGAGGTATTTGTATATATTGGATATTAGCCTGCTATAGGATATAGAATTGGTAAAGATCTTTTCCTAATCTGTTGGTTGTCATTTTGTCCTATTGACAGTGTACTTTGCATTACAGAAGCTTTGTAATTTTATGAGGTCCCATTTGTCTGTTCTCGATCTTACAGCATAAATCATTGATGTTCTTCTGTTCAGGTAATTTTTCCCTATGCCTATATATCCTAAGTTCTTCCCCACTTTCTCTTCTATTTGTGTCAGTGTACCTGGTTTTATATGGAGGTCTTTGATCTACCTATACTTGAGCACTGTACAAGGAGACAAGAATGGTTTGAGTTGCATTCTTCTACATGCTGGCTGTCAGTAGAAGGAACAAGCACCATTTGTTGAAGATGCTGTCCTTTTTTCATAAGATAATTTTAGCTCCTTTGTCAAAGTTCAAATGATCATAGGTATACGGGTTAATTTCTGTGCCTTCTATTCCATTCCTGCTTTTCTCTCTCTTTACCAATACCATGCAGTTTTTATCATGATTTATTTTAATACAGCTTGAGGTCAGGGATGCGGATTCCCCTAGAAGTTCTTTTATTATTGAGAATAGTGTTTGATATCCTAGATTTTTTTTTTTGTTATTCCAAATTGCTTTTTCTATCTCTATAAAGAATTGAGTTGTAGTTTTGATGGAGACTGCATGGAATCTGTAGACTGCTTTTGGCAAGATGGCCACTTTTACTATATTAATCCTGCCAATCTATGAGCTTGGGAGATCTTTCTACCTTCTGAGGTCTTCTTCATTTTTTTTCCTTCAGAGACTTGAAGTTTTTTTTCATACGTATCTTTCTCTTTTATGGTTAGAGTCACACCAAGATATTTTATATTATTTGTGGCTATTTTGAAGGGTGTCATTTCTCTAATTTCTTTCACAGCCTGTTTATCCTGTGTATTGAGTAAAGAAAAGCTACTGATTTATTTGAGTTAATTTTATATCCAGTAACTTTTCTGAAGTTGTTTATCACCTGTAGATGTTCTCTAGTGGAGTTTTTTGGGTCACTTAAGTATACTATCATATCATCTGCAAATTGTAATATTTTGACTTTTTTATTTCCAATTGCTATTTGTTTGGACTATTTTTGTTGTGTGATTGCTCTGTTTTGCTTTATGGGAGAAATATTCTTGTACTCTTGTCTTTCTTAGAGCCCTCTATCATCATCATGATGTATGATTTTAAGGCCAAATTTTGTTTTTCTAGTATGTTGGGATATCTACTACTTGCTATGGTAGAGAACTGTGTTCTGATCTTGCCATGTTGTATTGGTTTCTGTTGCTTAAGTTCTTGCTCTTGCCTCTCACCATCTTGTTATTTGTGATGCTAGTTGTTCTTTTTGTTTCTGGGTGGAGCGTGTTCCTTCTGTGGGCCTGTGGACCTGTGGGCCTATGGGGTTAGGAGTGAGCCAGCTCCTGGGTGATTAGCTTCCTGTGGGCAGGTTGTGGGTCCAGATGGTAGTGGGATTGCTCTAACGTTGAGAGCAGGTGGTGCTTTGCTAATTTGTGAATGTAAGAGACAATCTTAAGATGAATGCTCTTGAGTAAGGCAGTTCAGCAAGTACCCTAGAGATTCAAAGGGAGGGAAATCGTGACCAAATGGTTGATAGGAAACAGATCACCATTTCAGGACTCATTTCACAGAACACAACAACAACAGCAGTTGTCTTTTTTCATAAATATAACACCTGAAGTCATGAAATACTCATGTAAAAATGAGCAAAAAAAAAAAAAAGAGCAAAGTCTTCATTATCATTGGTTTCTGAAAGAACTTTTATGTTAAGACACCTAATATGAAGTCAAGATAAACATAATTAAGTGTTCCTTTATGGCAAAATAAATTGAAAGTAAGATTAAAAAAACTCAGGCAACAAACAGATACTGTTGTGTTTCTGCATAGTAAACACAAGGAAAGAGAGAAGGAAGGGGGAAGATGAAGGAAGTAAAGAAAAAAGGAAAGGAAGTAAGAAAAAAAGGAAGAAAGGAAGGAAGGGATGAAGGAAGAAAGAATGAGAAAGAGATAGACAGGCAGACAGACAGAAAGAAAGGAACAAAGAAACAAAGAAGGAAAGAGAAAAAAATTAAGTCACTCTAAAGAGTAAGAGAAAATATCAGAAAACTGAAAGTGAAATGTAGTACAGAGTTTCCTCCATTTGGCATTGTTGCTGAGGGTATTTCAGGTATAAGAATTTGATCTTCGTGATGGAAAAATCTCATAGAAAATTACCCTACTTTATTTTAGGAACTAGATGTCAAAATGCACCAGCTAATTTAGCTTCTGTTAGACTTCTTGCTTGCACAAACATGATGACAATTATCAATATAGACATACATAAATTTCTAGATTTTAAGATCCTATTAAGAAATAGCATTATCTATAAGAAATAATGATGTGCTAAATTCATTTGATTGTTGTGATAATTCACAGTGAATTTTATATCAAAAACACACTTTGTCCATGCTCAATACTTTTGCCTTCCTAAGTTCTATTTTCTTCATGTGTTTATGCACTTAGTCAAAGATAAATTGTGTATTTTCTCCTGATATATTTTAGATAATTTGCTAACTTGAAATGATCATCTAACATTAGTTATCTAAAGTATTTTATTATAATACCTGGTAAGTGGACAAGATCAAATGATATCACTCTATTTCATATAATCACATTAAAACAATTTCAATTATATTACTAAGCTTGGTCACTATTCCAAATAAGAAGTTAACCTGGCTAAATGCAGATTAATATTTCCTATTCATTAAGAGTGGGCAAATTACCACAAATCATATTGGAATGATTGTGCTCATTTTATACTTAATTCTGAGAGTAATTTTGCAAGTTTCCTTAAAAATCAACATTTTTTTCTTAAGTGTACTTTGAAAATATTCTAATATTTAAACTCAATTCTAACACTGAGATTATGAAAATATTGATAATAACAGATAAAAATTCATGCTCATATTATGAAATATGGACCAAGTGGGATTTAACAAATCTTTTATGACTTATAAAATATTTTCACTAAAATTCAACCAAAAGGCCTTTGATCTGTAAGGGTCCATTGTTGTTTGTTGAGGAATGATGCCCCGGACTCAACTAGTATGCTAAAGCAAGGAGAGTTTTATTCTGTAGAAATTTTGCAAGCTAGGGGTCTCTCATTCCAAGATGAACAGACAACCAATTGGGCTCGAAGGCTTGATTGAAAGCACAGTAGGGGATTCTTGGGGGAGTGAGCTTCATTTTAGTTTATCTTTAGTAATGTGTAGTAGTGAGAGGGGAGGAAAGGAAAGGATTTCAAGTGGTAACTGAACATAATGGACATAATTCACTACCTTCAGAAAAGCCTGCCTCACCCATTCAACCTCTGCCTTCCTTGCTTTAATGGGCTATCTCAATTCCTTGAGCTGTTTCTAACGTTTATGTGGGCTGGTATTTGTTGTTTGAGAATCATCAACTGAACAGTGGAAATTCGTTCTTTAATAAACGTAATTAAGGCATTAGTTAAGCAGGGTTTGCAAGTCAAGACTAGCATCAGAACGCTAAGAGGTCAGGGCAGAGACTAGGCTGGTCAGCCAAGAAAAGAGGTTGAAGAGGAACTCATATCAACCCTAAGACTGGTTGTTGTTATTGTTGGTTGGATGGATGTTTTGTTTGTTTGTTTGTTTGTTTGTTTTATTTTGGTTTTTTGTTTGGTCTTGTATCTTCCTGACCTAAAACCATAGGGTTTTTTTTTAATTTGTTCTTTTGTTTTTATTTATTTATTTATTTATTTATTTATTTATTTAGCCTAAGGCTTCATCCCTGCTGGAGAAACAGCAAGTCTAGTCCTGTTTTATGAGTTGATTTGCATCCCCATGCCACACAGAAAAAGGATTCTGCACATCTACATTTGGTTTGCTGGCTTTGATTCTGAGCATGCCCCATCGGATGTAAAAGGCCTGAGACCATGCATTTTTTTGGACCCAGAGTTTCAACTGTAACCAGGAAGGATCCCAATCCTCTTCCACTAGGTCACAAAGATCTACAGGAAGATCAGGGAGTTAGGTACCCAGAGGAGTTGAGTGGGAGGTAGAGTTGAAAATCTTGCCTATTGCAGGTCAGGTAAGACTCAGGGTATAGTGGGAACTAGTGGCCAGTGTAGCCACTGCAAGAAAGCAGGATCAGGAGCATTAGAGTCCCAATTCAGCTGATCGACCGGGTGTGGGGTGACCTTCTATTGTTCTTGTGGCACAGTTCCTCTGGAAGTTTCTTTCTCTGGGATCTCAACTGCTGGACCATTTCTTTCCTGACAGACTTAATGTGGGAGTGGTGTATCCGTGTCCAGACCCCATCCAACTTAGCAGGTGTTGGCTTGGTCAGGATCACAGTGTGGGGTACTTTCTATCATGGTTCCAGAGTCTTGTAGTTATGTCTCTTAATCACATGGTTTAGAGTAATGGGGGTTAATTTTAGGAGCAGATTCATAAGTCAGGCAGATGGCAGGCAGGAACAAAGAAAGAACAAAGAAGGAAGCAGTCACATTCTTCCCCCCTTTTCTCCTCCCCTTCTTGTTCCCTTCACTTCTTTTACCTCCCCTTCCTTTTGCATCTCTTCCCTTCCCTTTCTCTCTCTTTCTTTTTCTTACTCAGTTTCTCAAACTCCTGTAGAGTGGTTATGATACCTTTTTGAGTTTTTCTTTTTCTTGCATATATATCTTTTTTGAACTGCCAGTTTACTAAATTTGCACTCTAATCTCCTTTGTCTTTTACCATTGTGGTGGTTGTCATTCTCAACAAAGGTAAATGTTGGTAGCCATGACAAAGATGGTCTGGACCAAAGAACATAATACTTACAAACTATGACAAAGAGAAATTAGCCAACCTCTATTGTAGAAAAATCAGATTAGATCATTAAACTACACCACAATGACCCTTCAAAACAGGTCTTCTACCCAGGCTTAATTCTTTTGCTTAACTTAATTCATGCTAAAAGTGGTTGAAATGAAGAATTACATTTTAGTAGTATTAGAAAGTGTTTATTCATACATAATTCTGAAAGTAAGCTATCAACATAGCCATTTCTTAACCACACCCTCCAACTTTTATTATGCTAATCATTTTTCCCAGACTAACATTTTAATCAAGCTGAAGAGCTTTAATTGCAACATACCTGATTCTCTGAAAAACTTAGCCATAATCATCATAATCACTATATTTGGT
Source organism: Micromys minutus (assembly GCF_963924665.1). Classification (NCBI taxonomy): domain Eukaryota; kingdom Metazoa; phylum Chordata; class Mammalia; order Rodentia; family Muridae; genus Micromys; species Micromys minutus. The sequence goes on along the minus strand of NC_137982.1, from coordinate 28,763,785 downwards.
TTACATTTGTTTGGCTCCTAAGACAACTGACCTATTAAGACTTTCACACACTGATATAAAATTCTTTTATGTCTTCATGGATTATAACCATGAATACCAATAACATTTGTAATTCTCTGAGTAGAATGGTTTTCCAAAACAATTGCCATAACTCTATGATTATCTCTTTCCCTGTTCTTACTAAACCAATTCCAGTATTTTTCAATAAATGTAAATTGTGACACAGGCCTTCAACTAGGCAAACAAAAACTTACATATTAATGGAACAGGTAGGTTCAATTTATGATGATGCCATAGAATTTAATGCATTCTCTGTTAGAATCATCTCTGCGATCACTTTTCAAAATATATAGCTATTTTACTGACTTCAGAAAAAAGGTAATTGTTTTTATCTAAAGCAAAAATGCAAAATTTTTCTTTATCCAAGCAATAACCAGCTAGGAAGAATATTGGAAATTTACCTTCAAGCATACAAACAACAACATATGAAGTTCTTTATAAAGACTAACAAAATGTTAAAGACAGAAAAAAAGAAAGTAAGTAGGAAAACTTGTTTTAATGATCAGAGTTCAGTAAGGAAAACAAAGAAAGGGATTTAGCCCAAAGATACAAAGCTATGAACTGGGTAACAAAACATCTAAATTAGAGCACAGAGATAGTTGTGGCAAACAGTAACCCAAGATCAGTATGGGGACAAAATAGGGAATGAGGGACTTGTTAATAGTTGATATCTGAGCAGTAGACTTGCTATGGTTAAGAGATTACTTCTCAGAAACAGACAATATGATCTATTAAGATGTTGGCCTGTTAGATGTGGTGAGGACTGAGTACCATTGTGGAAAGATGAGATGGGAGAATTTTTTTCCTTACCAGCATTTCTGGACCTTCCTCCATGAAAGAACCTGACACTTGTTGCTTTTGGTCCACAGCAGGTAGGTTTCATCTTGAAAGCTGAAGCACCTTCATCAGACAGCTGAACCATCTAGTTCCTTGACCTTTGGCTTCCCAGTCTCCAGAAACATGTGAAACAGATTTCTGTTTTTTTTTCCTCTCTCTTTAAGTTATTCATTCTCAGCTATTTTGTTAGAGCAGCACAATCAAACACAAAATATACAGAGCTACACTTTAGAAAGGGGACATGACAGTTGGTGCCTGGTCTCTGAGAGGGAGCACTGACGTTGATTCCATATTGAAAAATAATGCAAAGTGGATACTATTGCTCCCACAGGAAGAACTTGTTGCTACTGAAGTAGAGAAGTATTGCTAGGGAGACACTGAAAGCACAGAAGATATGGATATGGACCACAAAGTGAGATCCCACATCCCTGTCCTTCCCTTTTCTCCCGTTAGTGCCTGGTAACGGCAGAGCTAACAGCTAACATGGTTGGCAGTGTCTTGCAGAGCTGTGCTCAGTGGCAGACAACAGCAGAACAGAGTGCACACCACAGCACATGTCATAGTTGAAACAGTTAAAAGCTCAATTATTAGGAAACAAAACAATAAAGCTAGTTGCCAAGCATATTGTAATTGATTCAACACCGTAAAAATAAGAGAAGCAATATTTTCCATAAGTTAAATATATAATAAATCAATTAAACAGAGTAAATTACTGAGATATAATTTGTATCTTCAATTTTTATGCAAAAGTTATAAACTGCTAGAAGGAATTTTAGATCTCTTCATCTGACCTATCATACTTAAAACCAAAATTATTTTTTAACTAAGTAAAAACACTGACTATATAAACTAAAGATACAAGACAAAAGAAACAAAGAAGGAAAGGTGAGAAAAAGGTGGAAGGAAGAACCAAAATCTTGATGTACTTTAGAGAATTCAGTTCCAAGAAGATAAAGGACAGTTTACATTTCAGTGAATAACTATGATCAAAGCCACCAAAACCAAATGAGGATAGTGATGCCACACAGTACCTCAGATCTGTACAGAAAAAGTGACAAGGTTCTTCTCACTCAAAATTCCTTAAAAATGAGGATGAAATGTAAGTTTCTCCTTAGAAAAGTGAGCAAGGAATGTCTGTGACCTCAAGGTCAACCTGGTCTATAAAAATGTTCCAGGACAGCCAAGGCTACACAAAAAGATTGTGTCACAAAAAAACAAAGGACAGAAAATCAAAACAGCAGCATCAACGACAAATATAAAAGATAAAATAAAAAAGGAGAAAGGGGGGTAAGGAACAATTTGAATATACAAAAGAAAACATGGCAAAAAAAATGAAAATAGGGTCTCTTTGTACTTAGCAAAATGTAGGTGACATGAACACTTTATAATTTTGTTTTGAACTTTGCATAGGCAATTTAACCTAAGAAACCAGGCTTAAAGTATTGATTTATTTATTTTTCTTTATTTTTGATACATATCATTTATAATAGTAATTCTATTGTAAATTTTATTTAGTCTAATTATAAATAAGTTATGATGAAGTCATGTGAGATAACATTGGTGTACTTGGTTGAAAACTATAGAAGTATGTGTAATGAACTCCAAAAATTTTCAAAGTATGGAAAGTTTAATACATGTAAAGATTTAAAATTCAGTTTATAGAATAATTCTATTAGTATTAAATATTAATTAGTGATTAGATTATGAAACAAAGTTTCCAGATAGAAAAAATATCTAAAATTTGAAATTTTTCTGGTACTAAGTATTTTAGGAAACAAAATTTACATTTAAAATGATAGAAAGTAGTCTCAGAAATTACTCTCTAGATGATAATTTGTTTTCTAAAATATGTTTTAAACTTGCAAGCCTAAAGATCCAAACCCTAAAACATACAGAGTTTTATATAAATTTATTTAAAAGTATCATAAACAGAACAAAAAATTTACATTTTCACTAAATATTAGCAATTGAGTTTTTAGATTAAATTATAAATCTCCTTAAAAGACAGTCAGGTTTTCCCAAATATTACCAACTTCTTTTCTAAATTAAGGAGCAGATTAAATCTCATTTATATGTATTTTACTTCCAACTTTACCTTTGGATTTCTTCCCTGAGCTCCAATACATATATTTAACTGTCAACTCAGCATCTCCGTGGAGAGTTCTAATGAAGCTCACAGATGAACATGTTAAGAAATAGAAATGTGTGCCCCTCCTATGCTAGCCTATTTCACAGCATGTCTCAATTCACAGAATTTCCCTTTTCATCTTTTATAGAACATATATGATTATGTTGGCCAAAATGCTAGGTTTTTTTTTTAATCTCTGTCTCCATCTCTATCTCTGTTTCTATCTCTGTCTCTATTCTTAGACTGTACAAATCCAACCCAGACCAGTGTTACTGGCTTTAATCTATATCTCTCTTGAACTGCTAAAAATAGTCTTTTGTTTGTTTTTGTTTGTTTGTTTGTTTGTGTTTTTTCTAAGAAGGGCTGAGGCTTCCACATTTTGGCCTCTCTTTTTTTTGAGCTTCATATGGTCTGTGAGTTGTTTCTTGGGTATTCAGACCTTTCTGGGGCTACTATCCAATTATCAATGACTGCATATTATATCTGTTCTTTTGTGACTGGGTTACCTCACTCAGGATGATATTCTCTAGATACATCCATTTTCCTAGGAATTTCATAAAGTCATGGCTTCTAATAGCTGAGTAGTACTCCATTGTGTAAATATACCACGATTTTTGTATCCATTCATCTACTGAAGGACATCTGGGTTCTTTTCAGCTTCCGACTATTATAAATAAAGGCTGCTATGAACATAGTGGAACATGTGTCCTTATTGTATGTTGGAGCATCAAAAAACAAGTGTATAGCAACCCCTTAGTGTGGGGTACACCTAGACGTTAAATCATTAATAACTCAAGAGCTAAGAAAATAGCCTTGTAGCAAATTTGGTATTTAAAAATCATTATGTTTAATCTATACACACTAAGAAAAATTTGACTATTTCCATGTACCATTTTGTTTTACATGTATGTTATGCTTATTATAACAAGTAAGATTTTAATGCATACTATCAAACCTTTAAAAAAATCAAGTACTGACAAAAATATATTCATATAGTTTTATGCCAAAATGCCTTTAAAAATCCATACATGTATCTCTGTTTTTTTTTTTTTTTTTTTTTTTTTTTTTTTACTTCTGTGCCATAAATCCCAAAGCATTCTCAGGGTCCCCTTCACTCAAGTAGGATGGATTTCATTTTCCATGGTGGAAACACACACACACACACACACACACACACACAGACACACAGACACACACACACACACACACACACACACACACACATAAACACACAAAGAGAAAGAGAGGGGGGTTTCTAACAAGCAGTATACCTTTTAACCACTTTTATCAAACATTTCATAATTTATCTTCTAATTATGTGTATGTGGCTGTAAAGTTATGTGAATAAGGGATCAGTTGCTCAAGGAGACTAGAGGAATCTGATCTAACACACTACAGTCTTACAGGAATTTAACATGGTGCTGGGAATCAACCTCTGGTCTTCCACAAAAACAGTAAGCACTCTTAACCACTGAGCCATGTTTTCCACCCACTATGTTATTATTTTGAATTATGCATAAACATGTGTGCCTCTTGGTGGATTTGTGTATATTGAGTATAGTGTCTACAGAGTCCAGATGAAGATATTTGAATGCCCAGAGTTAAAGTTACAGCAGTTTTGAGCCACCCAGCATGAGAGTACTGGGAATTGAACGCTGATCCTCCACAAGAATAGGGTGTACCTTTAACCGTTGTTGCATTTCTCCAACCCCACGTTAAAAATTACTTAATGCATAAATAAATTACGAATTTTCAAGACAGTGGCTTGCCATAATGTTTACAGACATATGAACTGTAATAGCCATCTTTGTAATTAATCTCAAAGGTAACATTTATAATGACCATATTCTTCCTCTGTCATTTTTTTTTCTCTTTGAACATAATCTGCACATTTGCTGGTCTATACAGAACCATCCTACCTTACTTCTATTGACCTCTCTTTACAGAGGATAATCTTTGTATTTGAGGTCTCTGTCATAGTATTAGCAGCACTAAACTGTGAACACCAAACTTGTGTCCTGATAACCTTGGTAAGGGAGGTTGGGATAGTGAGTGGGGAAATTCTCCTTTCCTGGTATCACTTGACTACAGACAATTCGATCAATCATTATTTTCTGTCTACTGAAATTTGAGTCTCAAGTTATTGTACCATTGTCATACTGTAGTAGCTGATATCTAAACATAGTTGTCAACTGGCATAAAAGAAACAAAAGAAACTCCAATGAATACTTCTGAGTTCTGGGCATATTTTTCTTCATTCTCACTATATATAGCAACCCTATCTCTTCATGAAATCAGTACATTCTTCTCACCTCTAAAGTAATTAAATTGTCCAGAGTTATCCTTGCACAAAGCTTCTATAAATGACTAGATGGGGATTTAGTGAGACTTGACCTGTGTTTTCTTTCTTTATAAAATGCCTCTTCCTTTTATTATTTCTAGAGCTAGGAACATTAGTTCTCAAAAGGCTAATCTCATAAAGATAAGAGATGAAATTATAAATTTGTAAGTGGATAACACTTTGAGAATAACATTAGGTTTTTGTATTTCTACCTCTACTTCTTTAACCTCACACCCATTTTTCTTTTTTCCTTCTTTCTTTCTTTATGATTTGATACATAACACTAAATAATAATCCTAAATTCATAGTATATTCTCTACCTTGACTCCTCTTATGACTGGCACTTTATAGAAACCTTTCATGCCCTGGAATCAATGCTTTGCTTCCAGCTAATATAAAATCATCATAAACCATCATAAACTTCAACATTTACTAATTAGCACACAATCCTCTTGGTTAGATGTAGAATGTCGACTGACTGGCTTCAGACTATCCCAGAGCTTAAGTAATTGGCTTGGTTAAGTTATAATATGGAGGTCAAGGGGGAAAATGACCTCCAAACTCATTCATGTTAGATTGATTTTATACCTATGCAACTGTTTCTTTCTTCCTCACTGAGGTCCACGATCAGCTTGACAAAAGTCACTACATTCTTTACCAGAAAACCTTTTCCAATTGATGGAAATACCAGCACATCAATTATTTTCAGGGTCTTGAATCTGTGACTTCCTTTCATGATCCTAGGCAGACAAAAGAATTTGTTATTAAGAAATAAAGCCATTAGATTAATTCAGAGAATGAGTGTGGTAGAAAATAAACTGATTTGAGACAGCAAATGCATGCAAGAATTCTTCCATAGAACTACAATGAGGGTTTGTTTGAGTGTTCAGCTTAGATCTAGAATTCTGATGGCCCTAATTGTGCTGGCTGGTTTTGTGTCAATTTGATACAAGCTGGAGTTATCATAGAGAAAGGAGCCACTGTTGAGGAAATTTGTCCATTAGATCCAGCTGTAAGACACTTTCTTAATGAGTGATCAAGGGGAAGGATCCAGCCCATTGTGGGTGGTGCCATCCCTGGGCTGGTAGACCTGGGTTTTATAAGAAAGCAGGCTGAGCAAGCCAGGGGAAGCAAGCCAGTAAGTGACATCCCTCCATGGCCTCTGCATCAGCTCCTGCTTCCTGACCTGCTTGAGTTCCAGTCCTGACTTTCTTTGGTGATGAACAGCGATATGGAAGTGTAAGCTGAATAAACCCTTTTCATCCCAACTTGCTTCTTGGGCATAATATTTGTGCATGAATAGAAACGCTAACTAAGACACTATCAAATTAGTGTCCTCTCAGTCCTTGAATTTTTGGGTTCATAATCATTTCTCCATGCCCTGACTTCCATGAAAATAATGTGATTCTGAGTGAACTCATCTTGGTAAATCAGGTATCAAGTGAACCTTTCAGTGGCAGTGAGAGCTGAGGCCCTGTTCCTATAAAAGCTAAACCCTTTTTTCTTGATCTTCACACACTCTGTGGGTTGTTTCTGGGGTGTTCAGGGCTTTCTGGGGTTGGTATCCCATTACTAGTGACTGCATGTTATGTCTGTTCTTTTGTGACTGGGTTATCTCACTCAGGATGATATTCTCGAGATGCATCCATTTTCTTTAGAATTTCGTTAGGCCATTGTTTCTGGTGGCTGAGTAGTACTCCATTGTGTAAATGTACCGCAATTTTTATATCCATTCATCTACTGAAGGACATCTGGGTTCTTTCCAGCTTCTGGCTATTATAAATAGAGCTGCAATGAATATTGTGGTGCATGTATCTTTGTTGTATGTTGGAGCATCTCTGGGGTAAATGCCCAGAAGTGGAATAGCTGGGTCTTCAGGTAGTACTATATCCATTTTTTTTGAGGAACCGCCAGACTGATTTCCAGAGTGGTTGTATCAGTTTACAGCCCCACTAGCAGTGGAGAAGTGTTCCTCTTTCTCCACATCCTCGCCAGCATCTATTGTCATCTGAGTTTTGGATCTTGGCCAATCTGATTATGTGAAGATCAAGAAAAAAGGGAAAATGGAATATATTTTAATTAAAATAGAACTGTATCACATCCCCCTTTTTTTTCTACAGCCCCTCTCAGTTTCTCTCCTATCTCCTCAAATTAGTAACCTCTTTTCCTATATTATTGTTATATATATACATATGTGTATGCATAGGTACCCACAAATACTTAATTACAACCTTATAAAAATGTGTTTGTATACTTTTATGCAAAAATGCTTAAAAATCTGTACATTTATCTTTTTTTTTAAATAAAGTTTAAAAAAAAATATCAAGCCAAAGACTAAAGCAAAAAAAAAAAAAAAAAAAAAGCTAAACCCATACCCTCCAGTACATTTCAATCTAAATAACTGTCCTCAAAAGTTGAAAAAAGTCTTATGCAATCGACTAGTTTGGAGAATGTTCTAGGAGAAGCAGGCCCAGAGTTTTTCTCAGCTCATCACACTTCCACCAGTAAATCACTAACCTGGATCTAGCATTTGCCATGTCCTTCCTCTCAACCCTCTTCTCTTTTGTTCCCTTTATTAAAACAGTGGAATAGTTTCCATTGAAGCTGACTGATCTCTGTGGTACAATCACCCTATCTATTTGTTTATTCAGTGTAGTTAATGTTCCTCAGAGCCATCAATGAGAGCTTAAAGGCTCTGTATATTAGGTGTTTATTTCTATACATCCATCTGATTGCCTCTTTCTCAGACATTATCGTTCCCATCAAGACCCTTACTAGTCATCTAAATATTTGCACTGATTAGAAATATGCGTGTAGAATAGACTGTTCATTCTCCCCTTTAATGTAATGATCTGATGTTGCATTCAAAGTTCTGACTACTGGGAACATTTATCATCACTGCTTTTTAGGGACAACACCGTTTCAGCATAGGAGGAGAAGCATATAGTTGAAATATATTTATGTTGAAATTTCACTACTAGACAAAAAACCAATATATCATTTTAAAGAAATAAAATCAGGTTTTTGAGATATAATGTAGCCATTAAAGTTTTAAAATAATGGCATTTTTAAAATCAGGACTGTGGATTAAACCAAAGGACTCATGAATAGAATGCAAAGGCACTAGCACCAAGATGTAACCATAGTAACTTCAAATACTTATAATCTTGTGAATCCATTCTCATAATCAATTTTAGGGTATTTACCTTACTTTAAAAATAAATCTCACTCTCTTTATCTGTCTTTCTATCTGTCTATGTACATATATGTATGTATATATATGTGTGTGTGTGTTTGTGTATGCACACATAAATGTTTTATTTATGTGTTTAGGGATATAAACCTATATGAGCGCGCGCGCGCGCACACACACACACACACACACACACACACACACACACTCACATGTATACACACTATTACTACCAACAACAATTAAAACAAAAGGAGAACATGAATTTGAAAGAAAACAAATTGGGTATATAGGAGGGTTTAAAAGGAGGAAACGGAAAGAAAACATTATATAATTATGTTGTAACTTCAAAAAACAATAAAAAAAAGCTAAAAGTTGAACACTTCATGATGTGTAAATTACTGTATAGACTATTCTCTATTAATTCATCTTATTTTACTTTCTTCCTTCTACTTCCTGGTGCTCACATGGTTTCCCTCATACTCCACTATGCAGCTGAGATGAATCTATGGGATCTGCCATATGCCATGCTCTAACCTAGTGCTTCACTCACTCAGCCAATCAGATGGATTCTTATTGCCAAGACACATTTTGTCCAAACATTAGCACTCTGATTCAGAGACCATTCCTCATTGCCGTTAAAGTAGTACATGTACACACACACACACACACAGAGAGAGAGAGAGAGAGAGAGAGAGAGAGAGAGAGAGAGAGAATAAGAGAGAGAGAGAGAGAGAGAGAGAGAGAGAGAGAGAGAGAGAGAGAGAGAGACTTACTCATGTTTGTGTTGTTACAAAAAAGGTGGTCCTGGCTAACATTTAATTCAGAATGAGGCTCCATGCTCCCTGTGGTGCCTTCCATGATAGTTCTGAGTTCTGCTTCAGCTTTGGAGGCTGAGATCTTTGAAGTTTGTTTCTACTTTTCTATCCCTTGAATGCTGGTTGTCTGTGACTTGTTTGAACCCATAAAATGTTAATTAATTTTTTAATTAATTAAAAAATTAATGTGATTGTCCTAGCCTTTACACTTGAAGAAGTTAGTTCCCATTGTACAGGCAGAAATAAAACAATCAGTAGGGAGTCTGACAGATTTAACACAAGGAAAGAGAGAATGCTTGTGGAAGAACTTATGCTAGGTATAAAAGCTTCTTGTCTAGCACCAAGTGAGTGTAGCCAAGTGAGTGAGATTTTATAATTAGAGCAGCCCTGATTATTCTTTCCCAGATATTTAACCTGCAAAATTTGGGGGGAAATGATAGATTATAATTCATAAGAGTGCTTATGATATGAGGTGGTCATATATCAGTTGATTTCTGAAATACTAGTTCCTAGTAATCTTATGATTACTCGTAAGTCACTGTAGGGAATATTGATAGAATGGGCAAATTCTGAATATTTGGATTCTGTAGTCCTTTCTAATGAATGAAATACTACAAAAACATCTTTCTAGGATCTCTCTTTACAGAAAAAAAGATGATGGTGCATTGACCTTAAGTGATTTAATGTTTTCATTCCAGAAGCTCCCTGGAATATCATGAATACAAGTTGTAGGCAGACCAAAGCTAGTTGTCTATCTGTATTCTTCTTGATGAACTATGTTGTGTTATTGTCTATTGCTGTGAAGACATATTATGACCAAAGGCAACTTTTTGGGGCAGGGGAGGCATCTTACCACTTCAGAGTGAGTTCAGAACCATTAAGGCAGGGAACATGTCAGCAGGCAGGCAAGCATGAAACTGGATAAGTAGCTAAGAGCTCACACATTATCTATGAGAATAAGGCAGAGGAAAGAAAAAGAATAAGGCAGAGAAACACACACACACAAACACAAACACAAACACAAACACATAGAGAGACAAACAGGAGGGAGGAAAGAGAGAGCTAGAGAGGAAGGGAGGAAGGGAGGGAGAGTATGAGGGAAGGAGAGATAGATAGATAGATAGATAGATAGATAGATAGATAGATAGATAGATAGATAGATAGATAGATAAATAGATAGATAGATAAATAGATAGATAGATAGATAGATAGATAAATAGATAGATAGATAGATAGATAAATGGATAGATAGATAAATAGATAGATAGATAGATAGATAGATAGATAGATAGATAGATGAAAGATAGATAGGTAGAGAGAGAGAGAGAGAGAGAGAGAGAGAGAGAGAGAGAATCCATCCCTAGTGATGTACCTGCTCCAACAAGGCTCCACCACCCAATACTTTTCCAAATAGTCCCACCTACTAGAAACTAAGCATGCTGGCAAGGCTGCGGAGAAAGAGGAACACTTCTCCACTGTTGGTGGGGTTGCAAACTAATACAACCACTCTGGAAATCAGTCTGGCGATACCTCAGAAAATTGGATATAGTACTACCTGAAGACCCAGCTATTCCACTTCTGGGCATATACCCCAGAGACACTTTAATACACAACAAAAATATATGCACCACAATATTCATAGCAGCTCTATTTATAATAGCCAGAAGCTGGAAAGAACCCAGATGTCCTTCAGAAGATGAATGGATACAAAAATTGTGGTACATTTACACAATGGAATGCTACTCAGCCACCAGAAACAACGACTTAACCAAATTCTTAAGAAAATGGCTGCAACTAGAGAATATCATCCTGAGTGAGATAACCCAGTCACAAAAGAACAGACATAATATGCAGTCACTGATATTGGGATGCTAACCCCAGAGGCTTGCACTCTCCCAGAAACAACTCACAGACTGTATGAAGTCCAAGAAATAAAGAAAACAAAACAAAAAAAAAAAAAAAAAAAAAAAAAGAAACCCACTTGTTCTAAGATTATTTTCAGAGTCCTGCTTGAGTTCTCTTAGTGTTGGTAGATTTCACAAGGTATGGTTGATTGGTATTTTAAAAACTTGGGGGTTAATCGTGTGCCAGGAGATGGTCTTATTCTAGCTTTGGTTGGTCCCAAAAAATGCTAGGATTTTTTTTTCTTAGAAAACGAATTATGAAGATTAAAAAATTATATTAAAAAAAAAGCAACTAAGCATGCAAATATATGAACAAGGGGTCGTTCTCATTCAAGCCTCCAGGGTCAATAAATTCTTAAAGTAGATTTAAAACTGACCCAAACTGACATAATAAGACCCCAGTTCTTCTAATATTAGGTTATTTTTGTTTCAAGGACTTCTGAAAACTTTTGCTGCTCCTGCCTATCCCTTCCTATCCCTTTGCCCCCTCATTGGTAGTGTTACTTCATTAATTTGCAGTACAGACATGTATAGGTAGATTTTGAATAACAGAAAGGAAGTAGATAAGAACTCAGTACTCATACCTTGACTCATTGTAAAGGAAGAATGGTAATGAAATGTTGAACCCAATAAGGAGTTACATGTCTGTAAAACGTTGATAAGGAAATGAAGCATATAAAGTAGAAGATAAGATGAACTGGGAGACGATTCTGAACTTTTTTTATGCATTATAATCTATCAACAATATCGGAGAATAAGATAACACAAAACCTGCCCATGGAAAGATTCAGATAACTTTGTAGGAAAAAGAGAATGAAGGATCTTTTAAAGTCAACACTCCTGCGAGATGAGATGTTGTTATTTACATAGGATAAGAAAGGAAATGCTCTGGGTTGCACAGGGAAAAAGAATATGTGGGTTAGATGAATATGTCACTGAAGCTCCAAATAATATTAGGTGGCAGTCTTTGGTCCTTGCTTCTCTCTCAGATAAAGAAAGAGACAAGGGGTGTATATAACTGTTAATTAGGACTGGAGCCAAGAGTGAGTGGGAGGAGCTACATCTACATATCAGTAGCTCTTTGTCACAGAGGTACAGAGGTAAAAAGAACTGAGTACTCTCCCACTGTTGTGAATATAAAAAAAAAATTGCTTAGATATTTTTTAAAGGAATGAAATCCTCCTATTCTACTCTAACACAGTCATCTGAGGCACTGTAGTTTTCTCTTTAGTCAGTTATCCTCTTCATTCTCTTTTCACATCAGATCGAGAAAGTTAACACAAAAAACCCAGGAATGAATTAGAAAGAAATGGTTTCTATTATGTTTTTTTTTTCTTACATTACCTAAATATAAAGATGGATTTATTTTCAATAATTAGTGTTCATAAAAGATTTCCTCATATAAAAATTCTTAACCGAATACAGTTGAAATTCATCAAAAGAATAATGAATACATACATTGTCATATATTCATATAATTGGACAAAACATGAAGTAAGATAAATAATTTAATCTATTTTGAGAATCACAGCAGCCTTCAGGTATAGTAAAAAGGCAGCAGAATGTGCAAATTAAAAAAAGACATATCTCATATTCCTGTTGACACACATAAGATGTTCATACTGTATCTCTAGTTTTATTACAGAAAATTCAGTAATACCCTGAAGTAATTACTCTGTTAGAAGGTAAAACAATAGTTATTTCCATGGGAGAGAGAGTCTGGGTCAGTTGGTGCAACATATTTTTAAATCTTCAAGTATTTAACATCTTCATCTGGTTGGTGGGTGGAAAGACAAAAATTCAAATAATTATTAGGAATAGAGTGTTTTAAATACTTTGGTAATGTGTACACATGTAAACATACAAAGTTTATAATACCCTGGAGACCAAAAACAATATGTGGGCTCTGTTGCAAAACATGAAAATGTTAATTTTGGCGAAAAAAAAACCCTAGTTTGAGCACTTCAAAAGAAAGACTGTTGTCTGCCCCCCTCTAGAGCAGCTGAACCTTAAAAATAAAAGGGGCTTGTGTAACTGACAATTGGAAGAACCATTCTGCATATATTAAGACATCAGAGAGTGGGAAAACAAATAGTGGGCTTCAATTATGAGCTCTAAATAAGGGGCCACAAGGGCAGATGCTCCAAATATGGCTTTCTGGAGATCTATCTGTTATTCACAAGGAAGACTCTACTTTGCAAGTAGCAGATATTTATTTGCTAGACAATTGAGAGTAATTCCTTTAAGAAATTCAAGACAGCTAATAAGAAAATGTATGTAAGAAGTCATTAGCAGGGCAAAGCAGAATACAAATAAGACCTAGATAAAGGCAATGAAGATAAAAGCCACGGAGATGGATAATTGCTATGATTGCACTTTAAATTTGATCCGGTGTCTCAGCAGCCAGTGGAGAGAGAAAAAACTAATCAGATTTTTAATTCTCATTGTCAGGAAAGAATACAAATATCAGCCTCCAAAGGGAAATATGGTCCTCTGAAACTGTAACTGGGTTTAAATCCATACTGAGTGATACCCACTTCGTTCAACAAAGTGAAAGAAAAGAGAACAGTGGGTTAAAATGAAAAACCAAATAAACATTGATTCTGACTATAGATTCATCAACTGGCAACAAAGAGACTCTAAATTTGCCTAAACTTCAACTTTCAAGCCTTCAAAACAAACAGACAAACAGACAAAATCCAGACAACTATAACATTAATAATTCTACCACAGAGGTTTCTGTTACCTGTTGTAGAGTTGGTTCAATTCTTAGTACAACCTCACTAATGAGACCTAATCCTCATTTTATGAATGATAAAATTAGAGATCAGAAAAGCTAACTGACTGGCCTAACCTACATACAAAAATAATTTTACTAGTTATTTTCCCTTTTGTTTTTAATTGAAAGGGTAAATTTTTAAAATAAGTAAGGTAAGAGTGAGAAAACAAAAGATTCTGAAAACCAGGAAGATACATTTAGATAATTTTTATAAGAATAAGCCACAATAATTATAACATACGAGATATTTAACTTCATAAATCAGCACTAAGCAGTCTTGCTGGAAATATGAAATAGAGACAGTGATGTTCAGAGGCCCTGGGGAAAATCTCTGATGTAAATGAATGTTATCTTCAGGTCAAAAGGAAGAGTTTCTGATCTAAAATAACTTTCATCTTATATGGTGGTGACAGGAATTGTTTACAAAGGGAGAAATTCGGATAATGGCTCATTCAAAGTCTAACTCTTTAAGCAACCAGAAGGGGATGCAGACCAGTACATAGATGACAAGGTTGGTCTTCAGCAAGAACAGACTCAGCCTATTGATGGGAATGGTCATAATCAATAACAAAACATAAATAGGTAATGGGTAATATTAATTGTTCCTCAACTGCTATTTCTTCCCCATCCTTTTATGTTCTTTCAGAGTCTTTCTAAAGTATCACTGGATTCACTTTAATGGACTAGGTCTGACCCATTTTGTGATGTCCTTTTTGAGAATGATCTGTTTAGGAATGGACATATAATACCCATGATCAGAGAGATAAGGAGAAAAGTCTGAGCTTGAAGAGGTTTGTTTGTTTTTTTTTTTTTTTTTTCCTTAATTCAAAGAGCCACACTATGAAAAACTGATATTGTGTATGTTTTGAAATACTGGTACATGTTTGCCATATGGCAACAGTCTTAAAACCAAGAGAATTGCACAGCAGATAACCACAGAAACGTATTATACTGATACCAAAGACATTCATTTTTTTTTCTTTGAGATAATATTAAAAACCTTGTTTCTCATAGGCACAGGGGAAAATTTCCTGAACAGAACACCGATGGTTTGTGCTCTAACACCAAGGATCAAGAAATGGGACTTAATGGGATTGCAAAGTTTCTGTAAAGCTAAGGACACTGTCAAGAAAACAAAACGGCAGCCAACAGATTGGGAAAAGATCTTTACCAACCCCACATTCGATAGAGACCTAATATCCAACATATATATATATATATATATACACACACACAAAGAACCCAAACTACAGTAGAGGAGTGTTCCTCTTTCTCTGCAGCCTTGCCAGCATCTGCTGTCATCTGAGTTTTTTGATCTTAGCCATTCTGACTGATATGAGGTGGAATCTCAATGTTGTTTTGATTTGCATTTCTCTGATGTCTAATGATGTGGAGCACTTCCTTAGATGCTTCTCAGTCATTCGATATTCCTCAGTTGAGAATTTTTTGTTTAGCTCTGTACTCCATTTTTTAAATAAGATTTTTTGATTTTCTGGAGTCAGTCAGAATGGCTAAGAAAGTATTAGGAAAATGCCTGAACTGTGCGAGGATCACTATACAGCCAGATGAAATACCTGTCTTATGAAATAGCTTATAGTATTATTAATTAGAATGTTTTAATAAAAACATAATATATATAAGCTAAAAAAACCTTGTTTCTATCCAACTTTAATAGTATACTCAGTTCATGGTGCCAAAATTAATCTAACGTGTTCAAAAAGTCTGTACATACAAATGGAAGTGAAAGATTTAATATTATTAATTATTATTATGATGATGATTGTTATTATAAAAAGACAAGAGCATTCCTCTTGATGGCTTTCCTGGGAGCAGAAAGGCAAGAATAGATTTTCCTGTTAGGGAAGAAGACAATGACAGAGTTGAAGCTGTTTGAAAGAGAAAAGCCGTGAAAGACCTGTGTTGATGAGTAGGCATTGAAATTCAGTAGATATGTACAATGGGGGAGCTAAGTGGGAAAGATCTTTTGAGCAAGCATGAAAGACTGGTGACTATAAATTCAGATGAAGTACTGTCAGCATGTTGAGTGTTTCTCTCCAGGTATGCTCAGGCATGTAAATGCCTTCACTAAGCAAAATGAGGTGCTTAAACAGGGATGGCATTCTGCCTGTCAAGTTTTTAAACCCCAGAGCAGCGTAAAGGGGTTGAGGGCTTCTACATGTGAGTGGGTAAATTGGTTAATCGTAGAGGCTAGCTAGCATGAGTAAAGAAAAAAAATGAGATAAATGAGATAATGATCAGGCAGATGGCAGTGAAGAATAGACAGGGTCAAGCGACTGGATGTTTTTATCAGGCACAAAAGAACTGTTGTCAAGGAGAAACTAATAAGGGCTTGAAAGAGGGCATATTGTGGTCAGAGTTGCATGTTTAGGTATGAGACGTGGGGAAGGTTGAGTATTGGGCACATCAATAAAACAGAAATTAAAGTCATATAGAATATCCAAAGAAAAAAGTCAGTAAGAAACTGAGATGAGAAGAACACTGGAGACTGTATATGATATAATGACCTATTATATAATTATATAGCCAGGGAGCCTATGTGCAAGCAGGCCTTCCACTAGGCTCAGCATCATATAGGTGAAAGAAAAAGTGCGTTACAAATAGTAATGAGAAATAAAGAAGACAGTGATATTACCCCCAAATCTGATGGTGTGGGTAATGGAAGAAAAAAGAACTGAGTTTCTTTGATTTCAGCAAAACAAAACCCAACAAATATGCCGTTTATATCAATGGATGTTGCTTATGTTTATCTGCATCTATTATCTGTATTTTTCTATTTTCTAGTTAGTAATCATGTAAAAGATTATAAAAATGCATGTGATAGTATATACTAATGTGACTCACATAATCACTTCTTTGGAGAAGATTTTTAAAAAGAGAAAATAAATGTTATATTTTGTGATATTATTATATGTACAAAGTATAATCAATAATAAAAGTTTTTGAAAAATCCACACTCAAGAACATTGTCAAGCCAATTCTAATCTCCATCACTATGATCTCTTTAGACAGTAAAGACACTCTTAACTGTATGGTAATCTTTTTCATGTATTCTTTATAGCTGTATCATTAAATTAATTCTCTCCAGTCTCTGGACTCTATGATTTTTCAGATTTGATCATTGCTTAAGTGTTGTTGTTGTTGTTTTAAAGTTCATTTTCATCTGCAGGCTTCTCCTATGATTTTGCCTATAAATTTTATAGAGACCCTAATCATTTGAACTGTGATATTTCTCAGAGACTGGATATTTCTGTATTCAAATCTGTGATGAGTACCTTTACATTCTCCTAGTGGATGCCTGCAAATTGACAGGCGAATACAGAGGCTTAAACAGATCTGTGTTGAGTCCCATTGAAAAGACTATAAGGGTATTGATTTCTTTCACTCAGAGGCACATAATATGTGGTTGCTTCTGTTTCAGTGAAGTCGACAGCTGGTGATATTCAATATTAAAATTTATAAACATACTGGGGACAGCAATAGAGTGATATTTTATTTCTTCAATTGATAGTAAATATTATTTTAAGAAAGAATTTTTTTTCTACTCCTTAATTATATTGTGGTACAAAGTTAAAACCTTATTTAATTACCTATATTTATCTGTATGAAATATAGTACATGGTCTGTTTAATTTAACATTATGTATTATTCATATTAAAATTATTCTATCTTTGCCAATAAGGCCTAGATAGTCTCATTAGGTAAAATAATCATTTATATATGTGTGCTTGTTTGTGCACACGTAGTATGTGTGTGGAATTGTGAGAAGGCTGGAGACCAACATCAGCTGCTAGTCACTTCATTTTGTAAGACATGATTTCTCACAAACATGGCCACCTTGATTATGGTAAGCTATCTGGCCAGCAATACCCAGGATTCTGCCTGTTTCTGGCTCTCTAGTGTTGGGATTACAAATGCTTATCAGTCAGCCTAGTCATTTCACGTGGCTTCTGGAGGACAAGCTCAGATTCTCAAGCTTACACACAAATGACTGACTTGTTTATACCCCTGCTCCTCCCAGACTAACACAATGTAAGCAATGACTCAAATAATAATTGCTAGCCCCATTGGGAGCTGGTATAATATGGCGTTGCACACTTGGGTGAGTCACACATTGTTCCAAACACCTATACAATTTTGCTCAGAAGTAGAGTTTCAAGAGTATGTGGTAGTGTCAGATTCTAGATTTAGCATAACAGTTTTGTTTCTTGTTTCAGGGAAAACAACATTTCTAAACATATCCACACGTAAACACACACACACACACACACACACACACACACACACACACATGGGAGTGTGGAAAGGGAAATGGAAAGAGAGAGAGAGACTGGTATATCACAGTATTTTTTTTTCTTACAATAACAGATAAATTGTATGTTGTGATGGTTCAGGGGGTTTTCTCATTCCTGTGATAAAATATCTGACAAAATTAACTCAAGGAAAGACGTTTTACTTTTGCTTACAGTTTGAGGTTACAGTCCATCACAATTGGGGGTTCATAACAGCAGAATCATATCTAGCTCTATCGCCTTAAGAAACAGAGAGACCAGTGATAATGCCTAGCTCACTTTCTCCATTTTATCCAGTCTGGAACTACAGTCTATGGAATGTTGCTATCTATAATCAGAATGGGTCTTTCCACTGCAATTGACACAATCTAGAAGCTTCCCCGCATTCCTCACATTCCTCCCATTAAGTTGACTGACAAGGTTAACCATCCCCTACATACACATGGTAGACTGACTAAGCATAGGTAACAAGTGACTTTTCCTCAAACAGCTATTACCTCCTTTGCTCACTACATTGTGGGCACTTCTGAGTTAATTGTTGTCATTTGTGTATGAATAAACCTGGGTATGGGGAACATTATATTAAGAGAAGTGGCTAGACAAAGTTAATTATATGTGATTTTACTCACATGTGATTTTAAAGGATCAAAGAAATGATAGAGAATAAGGTGACGGTGATCAGGACTGGCGGTTGGTAAGAGAAATACACAGGAAAATAGAGGTTAGAGGATATGGATTCACAGGTACCCAGGGAACTCGCTTAAGAAGTCATTTTCACAGCATGCTCATGAGTGTTGATGTTAAACAGGAATGTTACATCATTTCACTCTGCTTCATTGCTCATTGAAAACGCTGCTTTTAAAAATCATATTCAAACTTTATGGTACCCATGAGTCCGGCAAGTCTGTAGGCACTCTGTTTCTAATAGCTTGTGCCTGTTTTCTGTTGCTCTGCCACTTTAGTAATTCTAAGGGCATTTTTATTCCATATCTATATTGTTATACTGGAATACCAATATTTGATGTTACCAGTTGTGATTGTTTTGGGGCTCCACAAAACATGCCATATAAAATGCAACAGATAAATGTATGTGTTTTGTATCCACACCCTTTCTCTTCCTTCTCTGGCCTCTTTCTTCCATGAGATATATATTGAAACTAGGCTATTTAATAACCCTACTATGGTCTCTAGGTGTTAAAGTGAAATGAAGATACCCATATCTTTCACATTAAATCAAGAACTTGAAAGAATTGCTTGAGAAAAGTATATGAGAAACCATTGCAGTCTGAAGGTTGAGAGCTAATCCTCTGTGTTATGGAGTTACCTAAGCTGTCCATACAAAGCTATTCCAATGAACACACACATGAGAAAGTAAAAGAGATTTATTGCTCACAGGAGAGATCTAGGTGGAAAATAAATCATCCACAGTATTTCTGTAAGCAAAAGTTTAGTTCAGAACAATGCTCTAAATGGAGTTCATTCCATGACGCCTCAGAATACTCAGAATAAAATGAAAAAGTTGCATAGAGGTAATTTTGAAACCAGAATGCTTGGTTCAAATATATATATATACATATATATATATATATATATATATATATATATATATATATATATATATATATATATATATATAGAGAGAGAGAGAGAGAGAGAGAGAAACTTTCTCCATAATCAACAAGGGCTTTTGTTGAAGCTGGAGCTAGTTGATCAGGGAATCTAATTAAAGGCACTGGTACAGAAGACAGCAAAAATCAATGGTTTTCAATGTAAATTAAAAGTCTACCTTGAGGAGAGATAATGGGATTAACTTTCATAGCTAGAGGGGAAAAAATGAAACTTTCAGGAGACACTTTGTTATGGTCTAATGTGCTAATGTGTTTGGTAACAAATCAGACTGTGTTCTGAAAATGTATTCCCAGTGTGAATGACATTCACAGTGTGAACAACAGCTCTTCTGTTCACTATGTGCTTTGCCAAGAATTACTATCCAGAGAAACAACAACAACAACAACAACACAAACCCACAGAAAGCATCATTTCATAGAAATACCGTGTGCTTGCAGTGTTCCCCTTAGCAAAGAACTCTGATGTAGAAGTATGCTGAGATTAACACAACTTCCATTCTGCAGCTGATGGATAAGTGAGTAATTCCAATCTCCAAGTCTTATTTTTAAGTAATATATTTCCCAAGGCTATAGCTACTGTAGCCAGTGATTTCTCGGTTAGATTTGGTCAAGGTCAATTGAAAACTTTCTGAAAAGGAAAGAACCATTGTAGATGCTATTAAGAAAACTAGTGATTCATGCAGGATCTGGGTAGTTTGGGGAAGCTGATCCCAACTCTCATGAATGACTTTGTGGAGTTGAAATTTTCAGTGGAGAAAGTCCCAGACATGGGACTTTACAAACAGGAATGAAACCTGTGGATATTTGAGCAGGAAGATTGGTTGGAATTGCTCAAGTATTTCAGTGAAAACTTAATAAATGGGAACGTGTTTCTTGACTATGGTCACAGAAAATGTTTTTTTTTTTTTATTTTTCATATTTATTTTTGGTCACAGAAAGCATTTTCTTTCATATTTGTTTTTATTCATGAGTATGCCCTCTGCATTTTTACGAAAGGGTCACATGTATTCAGAAGTAGCTGTCCTGAGTCTGAACACTCTTGCTATATTACACTGTTTCTCTGTAATATTCATTTAGAGTTCTTTGTGTAAGTCAGTAAACAATAAGCATTAATCATTGATCTGTCTGTCAATATCTTTCTATTCACAATCCCTCAAATGCCTCCATTTTCATAGGCTTTTAAGAGACACGAATAAGATTTCCTTTTCACATTTCCAAAGGATTTGTCTGATGCCTCCGGGTGACAAAGTCAGTTTTGCTGGGAAACCTGCAGCTCACAAGTTAATTTTCTCATGACTTGATTATTTTAAGGGACAGCGGGGTTTTGTTTAGTTTATATCATTGGTATACTTTTTCCCCAATGGTGTGTATTTTCTAGAGTACACGTGTTGTATTCCAGTGCTTAATCTGCAGGCTGGCATTAAGGTCTCTTCCTGCAGGAATTTCCCATCAGGCATAGGCTGGCTTTTCTTTGCCCATTTCTTATTTGGCTGTTGCATTGTTTTCTTTCTCTTTTAATTTTTCTACTTTAATCTTCTTTTTTAATTTGTGCCTTCATTTTCTATTATATTTCACATACTGTAAATAATTCCCTATAATGTTACATTTTATAACTTGCTATTTATTTCTTCCAGCATTTTACTTTGTTTCTCTTAACTTGTACTAATCATTTTAATCTTTTTTTCTCCCTATGTTCTAGACTTTTCAAATTTTTATCCAAGCATTTCTTGTATCTTTGCAATGTTTTTATTGTCTCATATATCATTTAGAAACAAAGTATAATTTTTGCATACTTTATATAAAATTATTTCATTAGTTCTTTCAGGCCTGACATTGACCATTCATTCATTCATTATTCATTCATTAGATGAGGTCTCACAGAGTAGCACTGATTCCCTGGAACTCACAATATAGAATAGGCTGTTCTTAAACTCAAAAACTCTCTGCCTTCCTATGCTTCCCAAGGGCTGGGATTATCAATGCTGTTTTGTTGGTTTTAAAATGTTTATAGAAGCGTTTATAAACACAGATGTGTTCACTCCAAAGGTTGTATGGCTAGCAGCTGACAGTAGAGGAGTTAGTTAATTACACTAGCCTTCTAGAACTACTGCTTAGGTTGTTTATGGGAAAAACAACAATATCAACTAACCAACCTCCCCCCAGAGCTTCCAGGGACTAAAACCCCAACCAATTAGCACACATGGAGAGATCCATGACTTCAGTTGCATATGTAGCAGAGGATGGCATTGTCTGGCATCATGGGTGGAGAAGACTTTGGTCCAGTGAAGGCTCATTTCTCTGGTATAGAGGAATACCAAGGTGATGAGGTGAGAGCAGAGTGGGAGCATCTTCACAGAAGCAAGAGAAGTGGCAGAGGGGCAGACAGGAGATAACATAGGAAATGTAAATACAGAGACTATCCATTAGAAATAATAAAAAATTATAGCTCCAAACACTAGAAGTCTAATGCCAAGCTGCTAGCAAAATAGCTCCTTCAGAGGCAGCTTCTCTTTGCTCTCTTCTGCACCTTCATGCTGTGTGTTTATAGCACTTCAGTTGCTGATATGTATAGAAGGGAAAATCTCTCTTTTATTAAGGCATCCAATCCTATTGGCTTGTGGCCCTTATATCCTCATTAAGCTTAATTGTGTCTTGAAAGACTGTCTCTAAATGCAATCTCCTTGATGGTAAGGCTTCCAAATAGGAATTATGTGGGCATAATACAGCATGTAGGATTAATGGAATGAAATACAGACTCATATCACTTAATACAATATAGTTTATGTTATTACTGAGGTCACTGAGCAGGGAGGATCCCATATTCCGATAGTGGCAGAAGCAGGGTTTTCTCTAAAATCATGCTGTTTCTAATGCATCTCTGCTCCCTCCATCACCTCTACAAATGCTTCATTCCTTCTTCCTGAAGGCAGATGCTAATGTGTAGCATGGGTTTCCATTTTCACTGGATGCCATTTAGTAGTTTTAGAGAGATTTTGAGGTTTTAGTTTCTGGGATGTTGGGACAAAATGAAAGAGGCTTCCTTAGGAATACAAATTTCTCAGAATTGATTGTACAAAAATGAAAGAATGTTGAAGCAATTTCTCCTCAGCAGGGTGAATACTGCAAGTTATAAAAATAGCTCAGGATGTATTATTCTTGGGGATATTTCAAGAAATTGACATCCATATCCACTGGTGTTTTAAGAATTGTCAACCTAAAATGTGGTTGTAAGAATTAGATAGACTCATAAACACAGCAGAGTGAGCAATGCCTGGAGATTAGTTTTTCCACTATAAAGTTTGCAACAAAATGATAACAGAGAACATTGAACAGAATGACATCATTTGTCTCCTGTGACTAATACTAGAGTGACTAACTCTAGAACAAACCAAATAAAACATTCTAAAATAAGAGGTTCCTGTCATTCTCATTAAAATGTGTGTTTTAGTAAACACAGAGAAAGTTCAGCTGAAAATCTTATGTTTTTCTTCAGTTGCATTATAACTCTTGATTACATCTTGATTTCCTGAATAAAATCCATGGCAATGTTACAATTATTCCATTTATAGATGATAATATTTTGAGACAAGCCCTGCAGACAGAGATTCTATTAACTATTCATTATTTCTAAAAAAAAAAAAATCTTAAGGGCATGTGACATTTTAAAATTATGGAAATTGTTATCAAAAGTATTTTTATGCAGTGTATGGTGTGCCACACGGAGTTCTCATATATGTCGATATAAAGGCTGACTAGTGGCCAATTAACTGGCTGGGCATGAACATTCTGCTCAACAAGAATGATAAAATGACTAATGGGCTGGGGAATATTCATGAGAAACTTGGAGAGTTGGCAGGAGTTGGTAGCATAAAAAGAAAGACATAAGGGACAAAAACCCGAAGAAGACATAAATCAATGAAAGCCACACACAAATAGGAGGAATGAGTAAGGAAAAGGCACGTGCATGCGTACACATGAGAAAGTGAGAATGCTCAATGGAAAAGAACTTCTTCGGGCCTGAAAATGATATCTGGTCCAGGTGGCTCGGGTCTATAGCCTTGGTCTTCAGGAGAGCAAAGAAGCAGTCAGGTTCTGTGCCTGCCTGAGCTAAAGAGTGAGTTCAAGGCCAGCTTGAGCAACAGATAGAGGTACTGTCTGAAAATTGAAAGCTAAAAGAGGACTAGAATAGACACTCGTCGTAGAACATTTGCTTAGCCATTTGTGAGACCCTAGGTGCAACTTCCATTCCACATGCAGTGTTTGTGTGTGTATATTAGCTCCAATCCATGTTACATACAATATAACTCAGTGGTCCCCTTGTTCTTTTGCAGTCTTGGTGCTGAATTAAGACCCCCAAGCAGCACATGGTAATTCCAAAATGGAGGGTTGAGGGAGGAGGATTTAAAGATGTTTTGAAAAAATTAATTTGTCACATTTTCCCACCTTTGGTCCAAATTGACCAAATAAACTCATACAATTGAGCTGATGGAAGGCAGGGATTTCACAGGAATGGGCCACAAATAACTTCAGACAGTATGATTGACCCCTCCTAGCATAATGGCAGAGCACTCAAGCAAGAAGGCTATGCCAGTGATTTAAAAGATTCTCCAGTTTGGCATAGTGATTGCTGACTCTTGGATATCTATCTACTTCCTTTGCATTTCTCCCAGTTGCATGAAACACAATTACCATATAGGTATTGAGAAGTGAAAAGAACTTTTGATAACCGTAGGAGCCTTTCTGGTAGAAGAAGCTGTGGGCTGTAGAGCAGATAGTGCAGATACTGAATAAGCACCGAGTCCCAAGAAACTCTGTGCCATCTGACAAGTTTCCGCTTCTTATATATAAATAAAGCAAACTTGACAATTTGACCTAGCAAGATCACATTAATTTTAAAAAATAGATTATGATATTCACAGAAAAGATCCATAAAACACTCAACAGTACTTATATTCATTTGTTCCTATGGGGCATATAACTCAAACTGTCAATCTGGTCAAGTTATCCAATCAATGCAGTTCAATGAGCAGAAAATTTGCATCTTGTAAAATCACAGTCTTTCCATATTATTAGAACTAGTATAATATGTGACTTGGCACTAAGATGATGCGAAAATAACCATTTGGCATTTCTCAGATTCATGTGTATCGTTGCTTTTTAACCTATCTAGTGCTACAAACTTTCAATCAGTTCCTCATGCTATGCTGACCCCCAACCATAAAACTATTTCACTGCCACTCCATAACTGTAATTTTGATACTTTTATGAATTGAAATGCAAATATCTGGTATGCAGGACATCTGATATAAGGCCACCCCAAAGAAGTCATGACCCTGATTGAGAAGCATTGATGTATCTGGTTCTATGTGAGTACTGATAACATCTCGAAAACATTCATTAATACTACTCAGTTAGGTGCTGATTGGGATATAGAAAAAAGCTTCAACTGCTTCAAAATTAAAAGTAGTAAAATCTAAGTATTAGATTAGTAGATGATCTATAAATATTACTTAACTGTACCAGGGAAAGATACCAAATGCTATGATAAATTGTGAGAATTTAATTTGAAAATTAATAGCTATTATAACTAGTTATAAAAATAATTTCTTATTAATGCTACAAGGAACATTTTCCCATGAGCTGGCTCACAGGAGTCTTCCGTTAACCCTTCTCTGTATATTAGGAGCAAAGGGCTAACTGGTAGCAAATGTAGATTTTTATGAAATCCAAAAGGATGTGTTTATTCTGTATCACTTATAATCAACAATTTTCAGACTTTATAATCCAGTTTTTTGTAATTGCATGAACATCAGTAAATACAGCATCCATTTCAGAACATAAATCCATATAAAATGCAGCGATAAAACAGTGAAAAAAAAGAATAACTTAGAACATACACATTTACCAATCTCTTTATTTTTTTTTTTAAATTTTTTATTGGATGTTTTCTGTGTTTACATTTCAGATGTTATCCCCTTTCCCCTAATCATATCTTCCCTCCCCCTCTACTTGCCTTCTTGAAAGTGCTCCCTCTCCCAACTACCTTCTCCCACCTCAGCACCTTGGCATTCCACTACACTGGGAGGACTAGCCTTCCCTAGACCAAAGGCCTCTTCTCCCATAGATGCCAAGCAATGATATCCTCTGATTCATGGGTCTCTCCATGCAACTCTTCAGTTGGTATTTTAGTCAATGGAGCTATAATGCTTTTGGTTATTTGATCATTGTGTTCTTCCCATAGGGTTGGCGAGTCTTTCAGCTCCTTTAGTGCTTTCTCTAGCTCCTTCATTGGTGTTCTGACTATTATGTGTCAGGAGGAATTACTTTTCTGGTCCAATCTATTTGGAATCCTGTAGGCTGCTTGAATGTTCA
Source organism: Micromys minutus (assembly GCF_963924665.1). Lineage (NCBI taxonomy): Eukaryota > Metazoa > Chordata > Mammalia > Rodentia > Muridae > Micromys > Micromys minutus. The sequence goes on along the minus strand of NC_137982.1, from coordinate 28,737,415 downwards.
TGGTTATCTCTTTCTTTAGGCTAGGAAAGTTTTCCTCTATAATTTTGTTGAAGATATTTACTGGGCGTTTTAGTTGGGAGTTTTGCTCTCTTCTTCACCTATTATTCTTAGGTTTGGTCTTCTCATTATTTCCTGGATTTCCTGGATGTTTTGTGTTAGGAGTGTTTTGATTTTTGCATTTTCTCTGACTGTTGTGTCAATGCTTTCTACATTATCTCTTGCCCCTGATATTCTCTCTTCCTTGTCTTTTATTCTGCTGCTGTTGCTTTGTGTCTCTGACTCCTGACCTCTTTCCCAAGTTTTCTATCTCCAGGGTTGTCTCTCTTTGTGTTTTCTTTATTGTTTACGTTTCTGCTTTTAGGCCCTGGATGATTTCGTTCAATTGCTTCATCTGTTTACTTGTGTTTTCCTGTGCTTCTCTAGGGGCTTGTTTTTCTGTGTTTTTCTGTATTTCATGTGCTTTTCGAGGCCCTCTATCATCAACATGAGGCATAATTTTAATTTCAAATCTCATTTTTCTGGTTTGTTAGGATATACACTGCTTGCTGTGGTGGCAGAGCTAGGTTCTGATGTTGCCAAGTTTTCTTGGTGTCTATTGCTTAGATTCTTGTGTTTGGCTTTTGCTATCTTCTTAACTTTGACGTTAGTTGATCTTCTTGTTTCTGAATGGAGCTTGTCTCTCCTGTGTGTCTGTGGGCTATGGGCTCTGGAGTGAGATCAGTCCTGGGTGTTTAGCTTTCTATTGGAAAGTTGTGAGTTCAGATGGCGATGGGCTGATTCTAGCTCTGGTTGCAGTTGGAGGCCTGAAGGGTACAGACCAAAGGGGTCTGTTCCAGGCACAGGTTTCCTCACAAATAGTGAAGAGAGAGTGTGTGTGCTCACTCTGTCGGCTCAGGAGGGAGAATGGTCCTGAGTCTCTTCTTGGTACTCAGCTCTCTGCAGGCAGTTAGTGACTCCTGATGTCTGTGCGCAGGCTTTGCCTTTGGCTCTGGGCACAGATGGAGGCCGGAACCTATCTCTAACTATTCTAAGAGTATGTTAGACTTATTATCATAAAAAGAGTAACTTCTGTTGAATAATTTAATTGAAACAGAATAATTTCTCTAAATGAATGCTACACTGTTCCCTCACCACACATACTCCATTCATCCAATGATGAGAAAAAGACAACACACAGCAAATCCTGAGTTATAATTGACAGGCGATCTATGTATCAGCACAGAACAAATCATATATGCTGATTTAAATCAAACAGGAATAACATGGAACAGGGTATCTAACATTGCTGTGGACAAACAAATATTTGACACTTTGTTAAAACATGTAGTTCTTTGATTCAAGGGAAATTCTTAATTTCTAACAGCTACTAAGTAATGATAATGTTGTACCCACAAATAGGCAGGCATTAGAAACTGGTAAGAGGTAGGTTAGAAGGTCGAGGTAGTGGAATATGTCCAGTATTCTTGACCACCTTTTGGCTACAATACATTCTGCTTGTAGATTACTTACTGGAATATATCATTCTGCACCAGCTGCTGCTACAGGAGTCCTGAGTCTCAGTAAAATCAAATGGCAGACATGTTTTGCTGCTTGTCTTTATGTCATTTTTTTTTCTTGATTTCATCTCAAAGCTCCTTCTCTGAAGGTGTGACTGCTTCTCACAGCAATACTTGCCTCTGATTGCAGAAGGATGTTTCTCATTCTTTCCTGAGGCACTTCCAGGGACAGAAAGAATTGTAGAGGATGAGTTATTTGGGGCAGTCACTTATAGCCTCTGATCTCTGCCCATGCTGCCTGCAGATTAAATGGAAAGGAGAGTCAAAGAAAAGTCCTAAAGGGATCCCTAAGGTTAAATAGGTGGACCGAAGGTGATTAATTTTTAGCACAGTTGATCTGTGACCCATATAAATTGAGAACAGCTTTGTCAGTTCATTACTGGTAGAAGGGGGTCCTGTAGTCAGATTACAACTCAAACCTTAACACTACAAATATCACTAAGACATTCCTTATAGGAATTTATGGAAACACAACAGCAACATACACATATTTAACAGTGATTAACAGGCTGATGGTGATTTTGTTGAACATGTTTTCTCTTTCATGCTGAGCAGTATTCGATGCTTTTACTATTAAAAAAATAAGTCATCTGATGATTGTACAGCTGAAAAACTATCCATGAGGCTGTTATTTGCTTCTCTTCAGACTCCTGACAAAGAAAGCATTAATTGTGTCCTGAATGCTAGCTTTTATGTTAATGTTCATTAAATGCATTATTAACTCATCCTTTGATAATGTAAGTCACATAAAATATAAATATTAAATCACTCTTTTCCATTCATCAAAAATGTAACTAAAATGAATTTGACGAAAGAAATATATATTTCAGCTGGCTGAACTAAGGTATACAAGATATATTTTCCTTCTTTAGTGTCTGGCAAACATTTGTTTGCCAGAATTATTTTTTTATTTATTTTTCCTATTTTTTAATTGAACAACTTTATTTAAAAAAAACAAAGATAAATGTACGGATTTTAAGCATTTTTGTATAAAAGTATATGAATACATTTTTGTCAGTGCTTGTTTTTTTTTTTTAAGGTTTGATAGTGTGCATTAATATCTTACTAGTTAGTATGAACATAAAGCATATGTAAAGCAGGATGTAACCTGGAATTAGTAAAAGTTTTCTTGGTGTGTAAGGATTAAGCATAATGGTTTTTTTCTTTTCTTTTTTTTTTCTTTTCTTGAACTTCACACAGTCTGTGAGTTGTTTCTGAGGTGTTCAGAGCTTTCTCGTGTTAGTATCCAATTATCAGTGACTGCATGTTATGTCTGCTCTTTTGTGACTGGGTTATCTCACTCAGGATGCTATTCTCTAGATGCATCCATTTTCTTAAGAATTCATAAAGGCATTGTTTCTGATAGCTGAGTAGTACTCCATTGTGTAAATGTACCACAATTTTTGTATCTATTCATCTACTGAAAGACATCTGGGTTCTTTCCAGCTTCTGGCTATTATAAATAGGGCTGCTATGAACATTGTGGTGCATGTATCTTTGTTGTATATTGGAGTGTCTTTGGGATATATGCCCAGAAGTGGAATAACTGTGTCTTCAGGTAGTACTATGTCCAATTTTCTGAGGAATCGCCAGACTGATTTCCAGAATGATTGTACCAGTTTACAAACCACCAAGAGTGGAGAGGTGTTCCTCTTTCTCCACATCCTTGCCAGCATCTGTTGTCATCTGAATTTTTGATCTTGGCCAATCTGGGTAGTGTGAGGTGGAATCTCAGGGTTGTTTTGATTTGCATTTTCCTGATGGCTAATGATGTCAAGCACTTCCTTAGATGCTTCTCAGCCATTTGATATTCCTCAGTTGAGAACTTTTTGTTTATCTTCTTACCCCATTTTAAAATAGGGTCGTTTGATTTATACAGTGCACAATGGGAGAAGATGTTCTCTACTCTACATTTGAACTATCCTCTGTTCATACAGTAATTGGCCCCGCACTCTCAGTTTATGGTATCCCAGAAGCCTGGAGATCGCAAGGAATCTAGTGGACAGTAATACTTCCTGTATAAAAAAAGTCATTTCCTTTCACTGCTACCCTCACCACCACATTGCCAAGTGTGTGGGGAGACAGAGGAAGCGAAGGAACTGTCCTCTGGCATAGAAACGTTCCTCAGAGTGCAAAGCAGGGTTGTCTCCTTGGCAGTGTGGCATTGTCATTTCATCTGCCTGCACCAACCAGAAAGACAGAGTTAAGAGCAATTTAGACTGGACATCCTCCTGTGGTTTATTTGCTTTGACTAGAAAATTGTGGACTGACGACATGCTTGCACTTCTCTGACTCTTGATACAGAAGGAACTCATGAAACTCACCGAAATTAGAGAACTAATTTTCAATCAATTGGAAAAACAAACAGACTTGATGGTAAACGTGTGAGGTGATCCTTTCTCACAGTGAATCCCCACTGGTGGCTCTCTCACAAATTGTTGTAATCTATAACTAACAACAAAGAGGAATTCAAGCATATGTGTGGAGCCTACAAGCTGCCAGAGATTGGTTTTAGAATATATTTTTTGCCCTCTAGAAGTTAACTGAAATGAAATAAATAGGTGTTTATCTGGTTTCTCCACCAAAGTAGTGCTTGATTTTGGCCCAGTTTACAAAACTACAACAACAGGTATGTATCATACACCAGATCAGGACATTGAGTCCACTGAGAATAATGCATTTCTCTTTGATGGCAGTAAACAGAGAGCCCAGTTTCTATTACACAAGTCAAAGCATGCACTTACAAATCAGCCAATGGATAATATCAGCTCAAGTTGACTCAGTCTTCAGTACATTTCTAGCTAACCTGGACATTTAAAATAATACAGGAGTGTTACTGAAATATAAATTATAATTCTTATAAATGATTGTCAGTCATTAAAAACAATACAGGGGAAATTTTTAAAATTTTGCTTCTATTATTATTTCACTTTTATCAAAAAGAGATACTTTTCTCACACAATATAATCTGATCACTGTTTTCTCTCCTATTTCTCCCAGTTTCTCCTCCATAACCACACATATCTCCTTCCTTTCTGTCTCTCATTAGAAAAGAATGAGCTTCAAAGAGATAACAACAACAAAATGACAAAAATAAAATGAGATTTAAAAAAAATGAAATCAAAGCTGTAAACGACAAACCAACAGAAGAAAACGAAGCCCAGAGAAAGCACTAGAATCCCAGACCCACTAGTACACAAACAAAAATTCCATAAAAATAAACTAAATTGGAAGCTATAATATACATGCGGAGGAATTGGGTGCTGATCTAAGAGTATAGAAAATATCTTGAGTCATTTTATTGTTTTTTTTAACCAGTAGTATTTGGTATTATTCTAGGTCTATGGGTTTTCTTGTCTCTGGGTCTTAGTTACCCATGTGAGAGAATGTATGATGTCCATCTCCTGGAGTGGCCTTTAAGTTAAGTCAGTCATGAATTGGTTACTCCCACAAGCCTTGTGCAACAGTGCCTTAGCATATTTTGTAGGCAGAATGGTATTGTAGGTAAAAGGATTCAGGGTTGGGTTTGTGTTTACTTTCCCTCTTACAGTAGCCTTCCCATACAAAGGACACTAAGCTAGTTTTATATCAATTTGACACAAGCTAAAGTTATCTGAGAAGAGGAAACTCCAGTTAAGAAAATGTCTCCTTGTGCTGGAGGCAAACCTGTAGATCATTTTCTTAATTAAGAACTAATGGGAGTAGGGCCCAGGGCATCACCAGGGGGTGGTACCATACCTGCTGCAGGTGGACCTGGAATCTATAAGAAAGCAGGGTAAACAACCCAAGGGGAAGCAAGCCAGTAAGCCTCCCTCCTTCATACCTCTGCATCAGCTCCTGTTTCCAGGTTCCTGTCCTATGTGAGCTTCTACCCTCACTGTATTTTATGATGAAATGTTTTATGGAATTGTGGGAGAAATAAAACCTTTTCTCCCCACGTTGATTTTGGTCAGGCCATTTTATTTCTGTGACAGAAATCCCAAATAAGACAGTAGGGGTGACGCCTGACCACTCCATGGGCAATGAGTTATACACATGCTGCCTTCATCAATGCAGCCTTACTGTCAGTTAGTATAGAGCAACATATTATCTTGACGACAGACTGAATGGTTTGGGATGTCCATGGGACCACTTTGGCCAACAATTTCTATTGAATTCAACCTAGTCCTCATACTGGAAGCATCATTTGTTGACAAGAGAGATGTTCAGTTGGAACTCCATCTTCCCTGTTATTTGGAGACATTATTCAAATTACCTTTATCTATTTGAGGACATTTACACTACACTAGGTTACTATACTACCCAGCAAATGCCATTCAATTCTATCTACAAGCTCTCTGTATTCTCTCCCTTAGCCTTTTTTTTTTTTCATTTAACATCTCTATCTGGTCCTTCTGTTCCTACCCCATTTTTTCCAGTTCACCCATAAAATCCATTTTATTTCTTTTCCCCATTGATATCCACGTGTTGCTCCTAGTCGCTTCATTTTTACCTAACTTCTCTGGGTGTATGGATGGTAGCTTGGTTAATATTTACTTAATGGATAATACATACATATAAGTGAGTACATTTTATACTTATCTTTCTAGGTCTAGGTTACTTCACTCAGGATGCTTTTTTTCTAGTTCTATTTCCCTGGAAGTTTCATGATCTCATTTTTAACCGAGTAATACGCTACTGTGTAAGAGTACCACATTTTCTGTTCTGTTCTTATGTTGAAGGACATTTAGGTTGTTCTTAATTTCTGGCTATTATAAATGGAGCAGCAATGAACACGGTTGAATAAGTGTCTTCCTGATAGGACGAAGTGTTCTTTGGGAATATGCCCAAGAGTGGCAAAGCTAGATTTTGAAGTAGATCGATTCCCATCTTTTTGAGAAAGCACCACACTGATTTTCATAGTGTCTGTACACGTTTGCCCTGCCACCAGCAGTAGATGATTTGCCCTTATTTCATATTCTCCCCAGCATAAGCTGTCACCAGCTTTATTGATCTTAGCCACCCTGACAGGTGTAAGATGAAATGTCAAAGTAGTTTTGTTTTGCATTTCCCTGATTGCTGAGGATGTTGAACATTTCCTTAAATGTTTCTTAGCCATCTGAGTTTTCTTTATTGAAAATTCCCTGTTTAGATTGGTACTCCATTATAAAAATTGGTTTATTTTGATTTTTGTATATCTAGTTTCTTCGGTTCATTACATATTTTTTTGTATTATCCCTCTTTGGATGTGCAATCGGTTAAAAAAAAAAACTTCCCCCATTTGCAGGTTGCTGCTTTATCTGAATGACTGTCCTTTAAAAAGTTTTGTTGTTTTTTTTGTTTGTTTGTTTGTTTTTGTTTTTTAAAGACACAGGGAAAAAATATTCAGGACAAGGAAAAGTTCAAACAAAGAGTGTCCCCAGTTACTACTCTGGTTCAGCCAAAAGCCAAGCTTTCTAAGTTTGCCTCACTTTCTCTATTAGTATTTTTAATGTAAGTGTCATTAGAGTCTTGAAACGGTGACAAGGAAGAACAAAGTGAAAATAACCCTATCAGAGCTCTGTTTTATCTATGAGTGAGTCGTTTATTTTTCAAGACAACCAGAAGACACATCTATTTACAAATCTACCATCACTCTCTTTCAAAAATATCTCTGACCCGTCACTGTAAAAACTGTATCTGACACTCCTTGACAGAGTCTGTTCTCAGAAACTCAGAGCCACTGCTCTTAAAACTTTAAGCATAGTTGTGTTCAATTATAGGTTTCTGTCTTCAGTTAATAGCACTAGATATGATTCCACAGAAATACAGTAATGGAATTCCGAATTAAAAAGAATTTGAAGGGAGACTCACTCAAAGAAAGCCACCAATTATATACTAATAATTAAATCACAATATGTAAATTTTATACAGAGTGACCTCCCAGAACTTACATAGGCCATGTTCTACAAGAGGAAGTGAATCAACATTATGCAAACGTCAGCACAGCCCTGTGCCCATTCTTTACTGTGAATGCTAATGTACAGAATTTGTTTTTTTACTTCAGCAGGATCTCTACATTCCCCAGCCTACCTTTTACTAGCTGTAGACCAGCTTGTCTGCTGGTTTAGAGAGACCTAGCTGACATTGCCTCCCGAGTGCTGGGATAAGAGGTATGGGACCATGTGCAGCTTGATTAGAATTTTTACAATAAAATTATTTTAAAGTATATTTTGTAAATTTTAATTTAGATATGAGTTTATTAACCTATGACTTAAATAGAAATATATCTTTTAACACACATAACAATGAATTTTATGATTCGAGTGTCTATGTCTGTTTCTTGGCTTCTGAACTAAAATGAACTTCAGCTTTTCCACTTAACACTGACATTGAAGAGCATGGTGTGTATGCCTTAATAGACTCAACCTAAACGAAGAAAACCTATACACTGTGGGAGAGTCTATTCACCCATTTGTTTAATAATTTTATTTGACTTAGTACTGTCACTGTAAAAAACATGCAGAATAAAATATATAGAAACATCTTCTTTTAAATTTTCTCTTTTTTTTTTTTTGGCTGCCGTTTTCTTTTCTTTTCTTTTTTTTTAACGACTTTATTTTGCAAAACAAAGATAAATGTACAGATTTTAAACATTTTTTGCTTAAAATTATACATTTTTGTCAGTACTGTTTTTTCAGACATTAAAATAAATTTTACATAAAACCATGTGAATATATTTTTTAGTCAGTACTTGATTTTAAATTTTCTCTTAAAATACACCACAAATGCTTAAGTCCAAACACTGAGCTGGCCCTTTGTATATATATGTATCATCCATCTGAAGAATTTGCTCCATAAAATAGTAAAAAGAAAATCATTTCAAGTTGTGGAAACTATTCTAAATCAATATGGGTTTTAGTTCTACAACTCCACTTCCAGAAGGAAGATAAAAGAGGAACAATTGTAGATTGCATAATTTGTCTGTATCATTTGAATTTGGTTCAGAATATTTCTACTGTGCTGTTATTATGGGGTTAAGAAACTAAATTCAGTATAAATAACTTCATCTCTGGACTCTGTAGACTCCTTTACCAAAGGTCCCTGGCCAGATATCTGGTGCAAGACATGTGTGTCTGCTGTGGAGTCATCTTTAAATCCAGTCAGAGAGTGGTTGATTATCTACATATTATATGTGCTACTACTGAACCTAGAAGCACAGGGTTCACCACTGGATAAAACTGCTAATGACTTTCTTACCTAGCAGGCTACTTTTTAACATTATCAAAACTAGCCAGCTGAGAATAACTTTCGGGTCAGTACCAGTTTGATTTCTTCATGTTCTATGACCAATGTATGTAGTCTTTTCAAAACTAGGGTCTTACCATCAAATCCTGGTAGCTAATCAAGAATAATGACAATCCTATATTTTTTGCCAAAGGATCTCTCAGGTACCATTAACTAACAACTTGAGGTACAAATCTCAAATCGGGTCTTGAGTTTTTTATTTGGTGACCAATGGCTCTAGGATGAGTGCAATTTTTATGTAAGGTAATTTCAATTAAACTGTTCTATATATAATATGTATAATATATTATATGTAGTTATATAATTATATTTATATGTACTATTATGTATATATTATAAAATACAATATGAACCTATATGTATATATAATATGTATAACATTTTATGTACTTATAATATATGTATATACAATAAAATACACAAGTATGATGGTCCTTTCACATCTAGAAGACACTCTTTCTGGTCCTTCAGGAAATCTGGATCTTATAATTTTTCTGACTACTCTTGTACAACAGCTCCTGAGCCTTGTGGAGGGAGTGTTGTATATTCTACAGACAATATTTTCTGCACTTTGGCCAGTTCAGAGATGTTTGCTTTAGTCAGTATACAGTGAAACATTTCTCAAGATGTTTGAGAGGAGGGCAGTGTGATACTCACTCTAAAATGCTTTCAAAAGCCAAATTGAAATCTATTATTTTATTGTAGGTCCAATAGAAGCAGACACAATGTACGTGTGCAAAACTTTTATTTTTAGTGTAACCACTAAGAAGAACACCTTAAATGAAAATTACCTGTAAAACTATCAACATTAATTTTAAATGCCAAAAGAAGATTATCCAGTCTTCCCTGAATATCTATCGGTCCTGTATCAGGAGATTTCATCAAACTCAGAGAACAAATACTTCTAAAAGTGCCTTATGAAACACACATAGACAACATTTTTGTCTATTATTCTTTAAGAAATATAAGAATACTTAACATGGCATGTGTATTATATTATTTATTATGTAACTTGAAGATTAGTATACATAGGAGAATCATGACATATTTTTAAGTATAAAATATATAGGAATAGTATGTAACTCTAAGCAATTACCATGTGTTTTATATGATATTTTGATATTTGAAGAAAGACCTATAATTGATCCACTGGGGATACAAAAGAATGAGCATGCTATACTATGAATTATATTTTCAACATAAATCATTAAGATACCAACATATATAATATATATAGTATAATATTATGTACTATTATATATAATTTAAATGTATAATATAAAATTATATATTCAAGTTCAGTGGAATAATAGAAGACATTTCTTTTTAATAAAATAAGTATTTGTAAAATATTCTAATAAAATAAAGGTCTCTAGGATTTTTAAATTTTTTTAATTATGTGTATTTGTCTATGAATGCAGCATGAGCAGAAGTCAACAGAGGATGTCAGATTACTAGGATCTCTATTACAACTTATCCACCCAACATGGATGCCAGAACTCAATCTTGAATCTCCTGAAAGAGCACTGTATGCTCTTAAAGGCTGATCTCTAGAGCCCTGAGACAAAAATCTTGGTTTCCATCAAGCAGTTTATTAACTTATACTATATTTCAGCATCATCTGAATACTTTACACTGGTTTAATTTATATCATGAAATAATTCAAAATACTAAAATGTTCAGAAAATAATATAAACGACACAACAGTAAGACTTACTGCTTAAGAAGGTTCTGTTTGGTAGCTGGACACAGTAATTCATGGAAGAAAACAAATGAGATATGAGGCCCAGAGCCGCAGACACAGCACCCTGATCATAGTCACAGTAGAGCTAAGATTATAAGATTATATATATATATATATATATATATATATATATATATATTCCTAGTAAGGGGAATGAAGACATGAATCTGTTCTTGAATGATTTTAGGATCATATCTTGTCCTTCCTGTCTTGATTTCAAGGCACATGTGTGTGGACTATAGGATTTCTTCCCCTTGGTTTCAGTGATGGATCCTCTCTTCCAGTCTCACCCTACAGCTGTATAATTCCCAAAGTTTAGAATTATACCTTACACGTTGATTTTTCTAAGTTGTGCATTTTTATCCAATAAATGCGGTCTGTTCTCAAAATTAGACTTCTTATATGCACATGAAATGGCTTTAGTCAAACTTTTTTTTGAGACAGCAGACAATACCTCTCCTATTTTGCTTAGATTTATTTTCGATTTTACAATTATTTCATTTTGAAGAAATGCCTCATCTTTAATAACCTTGGAGAAGTTTGGAAAATGGGGAAATGTAGCTGCCTAGGTTGAACATACAGGAGTTCTCTTCACTCAAACATCTCTCACATCTTCAGATGAATCACTTCTATCAGTTGTAATAAAAGTCGTAAACCTGTGTTCCATTCCACATCAAATTCCCTTTCCTGATTAACCTGTTTCCAATGCTGCTGTACTTTTTCCAGCTCAGTTTGGGGACAGGCTTCTTTCAATGTCATTCTCCATTTATTCAGTCGTTCTTGTTGGGCAATATGCCATGAGAATGCTCTAAAAATGTTCCATATGCCCAGTAGTCTAATCAGATAAATAGAATTGCTCTGCGTTCCGAAGGTTAGAACTTCATGTGCTGGCAAACATGAGCACTTCCTTGAACTACTGAGGATCTCTTTCTGGTTCAAATCCTTGTCTAATCGATGACCATTCTCTCTGTATTGGCATTATATCCTCTATGTGTCACGTTTCCTCTTTTAACATCATATTCGGTTAACTCCCATTTTATTTGCCGCACTGTAGTTAATTTAAAGACTTCAAAGAGGAAGGCCTGATTCAGAGGAATACATAAGTATTAGATGAGTAAAATTCAACCCAGAGCATCAAGCCTTAGGTTCTCAGCACTTGTCTACTGAAAAAAAAATCAGTTCTTGGATCTTCCCGCAGGTTAGCTCATGCCATGGCAGCTGACTTTAATAAGTAAGCAAAGGTTAGATTGTGTTTGCACTATACTTTTGAAAGTCATGTCCAATCACAACCTTTCATATTCTCCTCACTGCAGGCGATGTTTAACTCCACTCATTCCTAATTCTCCTTAGAATTCGGAGTAATTCCTACTTGTGTACTTCTATTAACTAATATTCAGACAACAGGAAATGCTTCACTGTCTTATGTTAGATTTCTTTTTAATTTTATTGAGACTTTATTTTAAAACTGTGCCCTCTCCTCAGTAACCTTGCAGAAGTTTGAAAAATTGGGATAATGTAGCTTCTTAGGTCGAAAAAGACAAAAGCTCCTTTCACAAATGGCAGAGTTTTCACAGTCAGAAGAAGAATCCATGCCTTGGGGAGTAATTGCCTACTTATTCCTGCCTGGCATGCATAGCAAAACTTCATCATCCGGTGCATGTTGTACATCTCAACCAGAAAGAAAACTAATCAATTCTCTACAGATATGTTCATTCTAATTCAGTGACACCCAGAGCTCTGTAAGTGCATTTTCTTGTAACACTACAGGATGATAGGGTAAAGAGGAACAAAATGAAGCAATCGGAAGTCATGCCACACTCCTGAGCTTGCTCAGTGGAAAAGCTAATGCAACAATTTTATACTTTCTGACATTATGATTGTTCTAAAGTCTAATATGTTATACCCTAAGTCAAAAAATATAATGTTAAACATGTTATGAATTCCAATACCTTATGCAACTGGACTCCGGTTCACTGAAAGCATTTGAAAATCCCTAGTCTTCTGCTTGGATTGCTTACACATGGCTTCCTCCTTCTTTAATCATAGTAATTCAATGAGTCTACACTTAATTGCCTCTCAGATAAGTATTTATATAACCAACCTTTAGAGGCATGCATCTGCCTACTTCATCTTCATTAAGGAAGGATTATAGGTTTTATCAAATTGTGTTTTTATACCTGTTTGGTTTTACATCTTTGGCTCTAGGGATGCGGGAACTTCACTTTTTCTAGACATCACCATTCCTTAGCACATCATTTAGTGATTAGCACATGACAGAGAACAGAACTACCTCTTTCAGGGAATAACCAGTATTTTGTGGTTTTCAAGTTTCAGGAAAATGGAGGCAATCATTTGGGGCTTATGATTTTTGTAAAATGAAATTCTGTTGAACATTTTGTACCCCATTTTTCTCCATGGAGAAACTTTCTCTTGTAAACACTTATAAGAAGTGATCTAGTGATTGCTATTAAAGTAGAACTCCACAAACATCAGGAAGACTTTTACGTAAGCACTTTTTGCGTTTAGCAAATGGTTAGAGCACAGAAATATGATGAGACTTGGGAATTAAAAAAAAAAAGTGGTTTGAACCTGAACAAAATTTAGAGTAATCAGAGATTAGAAAATTTAAGACCTCCCACTATGACTGTAGTAAATAGCACTAACAGACCAACAGCCCAAAGAGATAGAGAAAATGCATTAGTATTTTCGGAATTAGATTAAATCGAAGTTTAGAAGGAATTAGATTAAGGTTACTTCTACAGAAGAGTGGTTTCTAATGTATAAACATTCGTTTACCAACCAAAAGTCTGTGATGCCTAAGATGTGTGATGTGAATGCAAGCCATATGAGATCATTATATAGTAGGTCACAAACACGGAAAATGAAATTTTAAAGGAACTCCAGCAACTTTCTAAGAGTGTATTTTAGCAAGCAGGCTGAGATAGGAGGGCAATTCACCAGAGCTATTATTGTCTCTCATGGTGTTTTGCTGAGTCATGCACATGTCAGAAGAATAGAGAATTTCCTTGAAAAATGATACATTACACCTGCCACAAACCGGAAACTAGATAGAATGAAGCTGAAAACTGAAGAAAAGGCAAACAGATTTTGATGTATTCAATGACTACAGAGGCTAACAAATAAAACAAGTCTGAAAAATCTTCTTGTTATGTGATATATGGATATTACATTTACATCTAGGAAAAGGCAGCGTTGGTTTAGCTGCTGTAATGCAGATGTTTTATGGAAGCAGTAGTCCCAAGTAAAATCATCCTTCAGGAGGAATTGCACTGTTTCCTTTTATTGCGAGTCTAGAAGCATACACACCAGTGTTGCCTTTTAAATTATTTCTATGACATAAAAATGAAACATAGAAATGCATTGGGACTAATGCTGAAATTCATACTCATAGGAATATATGCTAAAATAATAGCTATATTATTTAAACTTTTTCTTGTAGATCATGGTAGATGAAGTTTAAGTTTAGTTTGTTTGATTTATACTATACATTCAACTTCAATGATATTTGAAATGCAAGTATTAAATAACATAGCATATGTGTTTAAGAATTAAACCACAATAATACATTTAAAAAATGAGACACCCGAGGATTGGAATCAGTGTCCCTGTTATAACTTTGCTAAGTCAGTCTATGACTTAACAATCATGTTTTAGTAAAAGTCAATCATGACTCAGTTTTAGTAGAAACACAATGCATTCCTACCACCTTCAGTGGTCATTAGCATCTCTTCACAGGCTAAATAGTTGGAAACAAGCTTTCTACAGACATCATAAATGAGCTTGCCTTATAGAAGGAAATTAGGAAGAGTTCATTGTCCCACATATATGCCCATATTTTCAAAATTTTATTTATTTATTTTCTGTATATGAGTGCTCTGTTTACATGCACATTTAAAGAGGGAATCAGAGTTTGTTAAGCAGTCAGTGCTCTTAACCACTGAGTCATCTCTCCAACACCCCTCCTCCAATTTTTGATTGAGGTAACTTATTTACTTATCTTTATTAGCTTAGTTAGTTATTTTTAATTTAATGTATCCATGTTGGTATTGTGAATGAAACCGGAATTCTTTAGAAGAGCAGCCATTGCTCTAACCATTGATCTACTTTTCTAACACCACAGGTACCTACTTTTAAAGTCAATTCATTTACTGAGTGCTTAATTTGTACTGGGTACTGGGTAAAAAGCTCATAACAGTCACATGTTCATTTAAAAAACCATAAATAGAGCATCTTTTATTTCAGAATGTCACTATTCCTCCCTATGGGCTCCCCTCTTCTTATTGATTGACATGCAGCTTTCAAAATTCAAAAATTAACAAAAGAAAAAAAAACTACAAGCAAAGCTTAGATTCACAATAGAGACCGAAGAGAGCTAAACTTATTTAGCAGACATTATAGCTAAAAACTTCTAGTGTGGCTATTTTTGTACTCTTATTAGTGTTAAAGTACTGGTAAATGAAATTCAGTAAATAGGTGAAAGTGAAAGATATTTCTTTGGTTCCACACATTTCCTTTTTTTTCCACACAGGGGGAGAATTGTATGCTCTCAATTCTTAGATATATGCTGTCTTGTGACTTCATTGGAAAATGAAAACACTTCTGCGTGAATCTGGGCAGAAAGGACTGTATTTGTTCAACTCTCTAGTCCACTCTTTCCTGTTCTCAGTATCAAGAAAGTACATTTGATACAGAAAATGTAGCATTTTTTTACTGTGACAAACCTACACTACTCTAATTGAGACGCTCTTATAAACAATAACATAAAAATTTTTATATACCTTACATAGAGGATTCTGTTGTAAAAACAGTGTTATAGCAGAGGTAGTATTCATTCTAAGAACACATGTTTTGCACTACCTCAATGACATTTGAAATTTTAACATTATTTGTGATGTTTTATTAATAAAAGCCTGTCTTTAAAATGCTTCTAGGAGGATGACATGGTAACATTCATCCATTATCGGCAATCTACTGATAATAACCTGTGTGTACATAGTTCTAATCAACAATAATTGCATGTGAAAAAATAGGCATGAATTTAGTATGCATACCTGGTCAACTTGAGATCTGGAAAAGAGGAGAGATTCTACCGAATTTCCAACATTGAAAGGAAAAATTTAAGGCCTAACCTACATTTGGTTTATTTGAGATTGGGAGACACACTCTAATTCTTTAACACACTTTCTGTTGATAATTTATATAAAAGAACATAGCAAAAGGAAGCTTTAGCTTTTTCCTTGGTAGATCTTACTCGCACCTATCCTACAGCTGAGCCACTGTTTTAATAATACCAAAACCTTCTTCCTAAGAATTTTAGTGTATCTTCAACATTGCCTGTGGCATTCAGGTTCTGGGACTGAATAACTATGGGATTCTTGTCCTTTTTACTGGAAAACAGTTATTGGTGGACTATCTGGACCCCAGCTGGTAAAGCATGCTAATAATACCTTTAAATATATATGAATTCTTCCTAATAGTTATGTTCATATCTCTCTCTCTATCTCTCTCTCTATCTTTATCTCTATCTCTATCTCTCTATCTCTATCTATCTCTCTATCTCTCTCTCTGTATCTCTATCTCTATATCTATATTTATATCTAATCTATCTCTATCTCTATTTATATCTATATCTATATCATCTATCTCTATCTATATCATCTATATCTATGTCATCTATATCTATCTATACATATATATATATATATATATATATATGTATAGATAGATATAGATATATACATAAATACTAAGAATGATATAGCCTGAACCAACACTTTACTTCAGAGGTCTGCCTTTCCTATAAAATATAATTGCTTTCACTATTTTTTTTTTTATTTCTCTGTACCAAAAAAGTTATATAGCAACATGGATCTAATTGAACGAGTGTTTTTTCATCTTATTAATTTAATTATTTCATATTTAAGTTAATTGTTCTTTATCTAGCTCAAGAAAGTTCAAACTCACCATTTTTCTGTCTCAGTAGCTTAAATCCTGGGAGTACAGGCATTTATTTTTAGTCCACTTTTATTTAGATTTCTAAATAATCAACTGTAAAGATAGACATAGATATAGTCTTTGATTTTACTCAAAGGTGGGGTCATATTGTTCAAATCCAGTTCCTTAGTTTTTTGTTCATAATTCATAGAATGTTTTGCTTATCCACACATAACTCGTCATAGAAATCCCGCAGTATTTTATTGTATTAATCATCTATTAAATGACATTGAAAGTTTGTCTAGGTTTTGGTTATAAAATATAATTATATATTGTCACGCGCCCACGCTTCCCGCCGATAGGAACAGGCGTGCAACAACTGGATTCTTCTGCGGACAACCTTTATTGTACAGCACTCTGAGCAGGGGACTTCTTGAGCAGGAAACTTCTCTCTGAGCCGGGGACTCCCTACCGGGGTCTACTGTATAGGCGACCTCTCATGTGCAGTCTCCCACGTGCGATCTCTCTGCCCAGTCTCTCTCCACGTGGGATCTCTCCGCAATCTCTCCTATCGGGTCTCTCTCCACGTGGTATCTCTCTGCCATCTCTCCACGTGGGGTCTCCCGCAATCTCTCCACTATCTCCCTCTCCACGTGGGGGAGAAATGAACTTCTATATATGCCTAGGAGACTTGTGTCGCTAACTGATTGGTGCGCCCTCCAGTAACTCAATAGTATGCCCCAAGAGCAGGCTATGACGTATGTGGCACATGCGCATTAAGTCTCTTGGCTGGGCAACAGCTCTGTTTGCTGAGTTCTCGGCGGGAAGCCGGCACCATGCTTGGGTGTGGCACAAATGGCTCCCTACAATATATTAAATATTATAATGCATACCTTGCCTTTAATTTCACATAAAACATAATCTTAAAATTATTTGTTCACATACACCTAAAATTTTGAATAGTTATAGCCAAAAACATTGTATTAATTTACAACGCCACCATCTATCTATATGTATGTCTGTTTGCCTGTATGTTCATATCTGACACTTCCTTATTTCATCCAAACTAAGGCTGAACTTCTTTCAAGTTTTAAAATCTACTAATTTTGAAGCAGTTACATATTTTTATTTGACTTGTTCCTTTTACAGTTATGGTAAAGTATTGTTTTCATAGTTCTTGAAGTAATTTTTGTAGACTACATGTTCATGATTTAAAATAATTTTTTTAAGTATCTACTTAATTTTATTGTTGGTAAAAATATTGCAAGACCCTTGTAGCTAATGTTGCTGCTTTAAAATAAGCAAACTATACATCACAAGAAGAGACTGTGAATACATACTCTATATTTGCAGATAACCAGCTAACATGAGAATTTAATGGTAATCAACCATGTTTTATAAGAAACAATTGCACTTGAAACACTTTCAAAGTAAACAAAAAACTCTACTTCCATATATAAGTCTATGAACAAAGGTTAATCATAATTTATATGAGAACAAGCTTGTTTCAACCAGTGACCAAATGTGCCAATTCATATTTTAATAGATTTCTAATGTGCTGTACTTTGTGTATATTCCGAGTGTGGTTGAGAAGGGACTGAGAGGGAGGAAAGTGTAATATGTGCTGGATGAGTGTGAAGTAAGAGAGAAAACAAAAGAATTCAAGAGAAATAAGGACAACAGAAAAGAGTAAAGGAAGAGATAATGAAAAAAGCAGTTTTTATTTTTAAGGCAAAAGAGAAGGACAGAAAGTGAAAGCGATCAGATATAGTGATCCCAAGGGCCTGCGAACAATAACCACCTTACCATCTAGTTTTCACAAAATCCACGACAGTATTTCATTGCTGCATTTCCCTACAAACTCACAGAGTGGAAATAAAGTAGGAGATTTAACGTAAAAGCAAACACTTTTGACTTTTTAAAAAATCTATTGTGGGTTCAACATATTTGCCAAATTTAAAAGAGAGCTATCATGGTTTCCTGGACTAGAACTTCGAGTGAATGGAACATCTTGCCTTAAATCTTTTGGGAAGTGGTTGTAAAGGGTCTGGGTTTCCTCTGTTCTTTAGTTATTGAGAGTTTTGCTAGGGCAGACTCTTTGCTCCCAGTTTAGATGTAGCTGGAAAGAATGGTTCTACGTTAGACATGCATCAGGAATTTAAATAATTACCATATAAACAAGTGACAAAAGATATAGTAGCCTTAGCTCCCTCACTCAGAGAAGAATATATATCTTTATTTTTATACATCACAGTTAATTTTAATCTTTAGTAAGAGCTCTCTCTCCACTTGATCAAAAATACTTACACTATTTCACAATTACTGTCTTCGACCATTTACTTACACCTATTTAAATTCATAGGAACGAGAAGTAGATTGTGCTGTAAAAATCTTGTAATTTATTTCAGTTTCTTTTCTCAGTGATTCCCATTAAAACTCAGTGAACAAAAGAGATGCTGAAAGAACTCTTTCGTGTTGGTATGTACACTCCTGTTTTGCTCAAGCTGTAAGAAAGCAGGGCACTGGCACCCAAACCTCTGTTCCTGTACACTCTATATGACTCTTAGTATGTGAGGAAGTACGCTACTCCTGGGAACAGAGTATGAGCGAATTATCAGAGGCTTATTCTAGTCCAATATTTCCTAGAAATACAAAATAGTAACTCAATCGGTGCTTTAGTATCACGATTCGGCAAATAAATTGAGTCATTAAATTACATGTATGTTCTTCCCATTAGATTACGAAATTGACCTGATAGAGAATAAAAGTTAAAGTAGAGTTTAGAGCAGGTCTGTTCCAAGCCCCATCTTTATATTGGAAAGCTATTTCTTATAAGCTCAGTGTTTCCTCTTCACTGTGGAATTGCAGAAACCTCATTTGGGGGGTTCTTCAGGACAGGGGCTGCTCTTTCTAATTCTCACAAAGGAGTGAATGTTAGCGGTTCTTTCAGGGACATGGATAAAAATCAAGAACAGAACACAGGGTGAAAACATAAGTCATAGAATATGTTCAAAACTCTACTTGTAAAATGTTCAACATCATGGAAAATAAACTACTACATGGAGATTTAAATTATATGGGTTAAACCATAATGTAAAACATGGGAGTGAAATTCAAAATTTCCTTAGTAGTTAACTCTCATGAAGGAGGATAATAGTTAATCCCATGTGAGAACAGTAGAATTTCAATTAATTACAACTAAGGTGGTGCTTGCCAGAAATCCCGGTCAGATAGTCACCGATCACATGTTCTAAAATGTTGCACTGCAGCCATAATTATGTGCATACAGTGACAAGTTAAAAAAGCACATTTAAACAAAGATAGGTTATGTATCTTAGCATTGTCTAGAACTGTTGGCCACATTCCGCGGGGTTTCACAGCCAAGACTATGAATAAAATATTCAAATGATTTCAATTTTTTAAAAATTTAGAAACCAGTTATCATTGATACGTGAGATTTTGACAGTATGCTGTTCATCGAGGTTCTTAGTATAGATTGCGTTCTTCATTACTGTCAAACGTAGTGAAGGATTGCACTGTGCCTCTCTAGAGAAAGTAACGGCTTGTAGTTTCAGGAAAGGACCTCTCTTGTAGTCTGTTCAGGCAACTATAACAAAATTCTCCAAACAGCACACCTGATAAAGCCAGAAATTTCCTTTTCACAGCTCTAGAGCCTGGACATCTGAGCCAAGAAACCAGCAGATCTTTGTGAAAGCCTACTTGCTGGTTTATAAGAACGGTTGTCACATTTGGCTCCTCATGTTAAAGAAGGGGCAAGGTAGTTCTTGTTGGGGACTTTTATAAAGACCCTGAAATATTCCTAGTCAAGAGCAACAGCCATACCTTACCTGTTAGGCTTCCTTCCTTCCTTCCTTTATTCATCTCTTTCCTTCCTTCTTTTCTTCCTTCCTGTCTTTCTTTTATTGTGTGGGTATGTTTTTGCCTATGCTAGGTATATGTGTGTGTGTGTGTGTGTGTGTGTGTGTGTGTGTGTGTGTGTCTTACTGTGTGTATGGAGATGAGTTTAATATCAATTTTCCTCCTCAAATGTCCAGTCTTTTTCTTCTTTGTTTGTGTGGTTTTTGAGACAAGCTCTTACTGAACTGAACTTTCACTCTGGCTAGATAAACGGGCCAGTGAGCTAAATAGTTCAGCCTCATTCTGACTTCTTATTGCTAGAGTCACAGAAAAGCCACCATTCATGGCCTTCTTTATTAGTACTGGGGATTTGAACCTGAGTCTTTCTTTTTGTGCAACAGGTAGTTTAGCTCACTGAGCTATGTCTTAAATTTTGGCATGATTTTGGAGGTCCAGAAACATTCAACAGAAACTATTTGACATACACAACATGAAAGACTTTACTGCCTCTCACTAAAATATCTCACTTTTATAATGAAAAAAAAATAGCTAGGTAAGTTCTTATTCTTTCTCTAATTTTAGTTTATTACTCTAATAGCATCCTTAACCCTTTACATTGTATTTTAACTTACATTGTTTTACCTTGATTTTAAGTAACAAAAACAGTCAACACATGATATACATGAGACACTAACATCTAATATTCATATTATAAACATCAAATTTGAATCATTTTGCAGATAATATGGAATATCAGTTAGGTTCAGTTAAGAATAATTAGCAGGAAATCACTTTTACAAATATGTTTAGGTCAAATTGAATCATAAAAGAAGACAAGTTATATGGCACTAGTTTATACCATGGGCTCTCTGATTTTACAAGGAAAAAACACTTGATTCAGAAGTGTTGACAGTGTGAGAGAGGCCCTAGCCAGGGCAGAGGAGAGGCCAGTGGCTCAGTAATCAAAGCAGAGAATTTCTAAAATAAGGAGCCTGGGAAGTGTTTCATCTGGCAGAGGCACAAAGCCCTGTTTCATGAAGGTTGAAGCAATTACTGAAATGCCAAGGTCACACATGCTGAAAAGAAGCTACAAGATGCTTAAAGAGGGTGATGGACTTTTTCTTAAGCATCCACTTTACAAATGTTTTCGGTAAATGTGTGTTTCAGAAGGAGTTAGGACAGGATTCTTCAGGTGCAGATAGTATCATCAGGAGAGAAATGGCTGAACAACAAAGAAACCGAATAAAGCCTCTCCAGGATGTTAAATGGCTGGAATTGACATTTAGAAGTCACTTCATAGCTGTAGGAGGATACTGTAGATGTATTGTCCTTGGAGAAAGTCAAAGGGCTCCATGAGAGGGATGTGTGGAAAAACTCTTCAGCCTTAGTGAATGCATTTCAAAGTAAAATTTATAAATGACACTTCATTTTGATACATTGGTTTAGTTTTAATTTAAAAATGGCTTTATGTTTGTTTATTTTTTGATATGTTGGTGTTCTGTCTGAAGGTATGTGTATCACATATGTATTGCATGTGTACTTAGTGCCTACTTAGTTCAGAAGAGGGCACTGGAATTCATGGAGGTTCAGATAACAGTGAGTCAACATGTGAGTACTGGATACTGAATCCCAGTCCTGTGCAAGAGCACAGTGATCAGAACTGGTAACATCTGCCCAGTCACTGAACCTTCACTTTTACTTTTTTATGGGAAAATCTACCCAGTCCCTGAACCTTCACTTTTAGGCTGTCATAGGAACATCTACCCAGTTCCTGAACCTTCAATTTTATGCTGTCATGAGAACATCTACACGTTTAGGCTATCTTGAGAACATTTACACAGTCCCTGTACCTTCACTTTTAGGCAGTCTTGGGTTATAGTTTCTAAAGCCCTTGCCCTCAAGTATTGTTTTTCATAAATGAAAATGCACCTCAAAAAAAACAGGTCATGTTATTTTGTTTTATGCTGAAATTCTATAAAATTATTTCATGCCTATTAGTTAAACAAAAATACTTGGAATGGCAGAATGGGTATTCCTATTGAGAACAAAAACATCTGCACTATTTTTTTAATATTACCCATTCAGTCACTTGTCTTTGCAACAAGGTGATCACAGTGTCAATTGTGGGGTAATGTAATAATTTAGTATCAACACAATTTTCCCTGAGAAGTTCTTGGTTTCAATAAAGTCGCAAGCAGAAAGTATATTTAAAAAAAGAAGAGGAAGATCAATTTTCAGAGAATTTATTTATTATGGACAATTGTTGACAATTGTTAATTATTAATGATACAAAACTATGCAATGCATTGTACTTTGTTTTGGGAAGAAAACATATTCTGGAATCTTAGTTAAATGCACAAATTTTTAATCTTCCAATGCAACATAAAATTAAATATTAGTTGCATGATAGAAGCTGAGAATATGGTGAAAAGAATTATATGTAGAGTTTTCAATATTACTTGGAAATTACATATTTTGGCACAAGTAGAATTAGGTCATGGAAAAGAGTAAAGCAACTTTACAGAAAAAGTTACTGTTGGTAAGAGAATAGTTTGTGTGATAATATGAGCAATTTCCATCTAATAACTTTGGATTTTTCCTCTAATAGAAATCTAAAATTGAGCAGAATATATCAACATATGAATGAGGCAATGTAGGGTTACAATGAACTCTCATTACCTATTTTGACAATATATTGAAAACCAAATTTCAAAACTGCCATGATAAATAAGTCAATATTAGTTTAATAACAGTCTGTTTTGACTCAATGCTTTACTTGATCTTGCTCATAATAAAGTATTGTATCCAGAAGAATGTCTTAAATATATTTTAAAGAATGAAAGCATTCATGTGGTCTGCATGCCAGCATTACAGCAGATGCCATAAGGAGCACTGAAATTCTACCTGTCCTCTAAGCATCATTCATCCTCTCCTGTGCAGTTATGAATGAGAAAAAGCAAGCATGCCTAACAAGTTTCCAATAGAGCAGGAAGTTCAAATTCTTTTCCTAAGGGAGACCTGCATTAGTTTTGCCTTTTGTAATCATGACAATTGACTTCTAAGAGTACAGCTTACGCCTCATTCTAAATTTTATACTTATTCCCACAGGTAACCATAGCTACTACCAAAGTAGCTTCACTTTTTAGCACAGATGGATACTGCCACAGAAAACAACTGGGCACAATTTATAAATCAACAAATCATGGGAAGCCCAGGGCAAATATATCCATTTACATTACAAATCATGCTATCTATACCAGAGGAAGCACTACAGAACAGAGAATAGAGATATCGCAGGACTCAGAACACCAGAAAAACTGCTGTCTAACTTTGGTTCTAAAATAATAGGTTTTTGGAGAACAGCAGAGATCCAGGGACTCAGGCCTGGTGAGACTGCACTGTGAATAGCGTGGGCACAGAGAGGTCTGGGCCGAGCTCACAGAAAGCCTGTCACCCCCCCACCCCCCCATTGGTTGCGGGTATCACGAACTCTGCCATAGGGACTCGGTTTCCCACCAGAGGGCCCTTGCTGGTAGACCATACGCTCAGCCGATCAGCCACCAGGAATAACAGAGATCCAGGGACACAAACCAGGTACACGGGAGAGACGGGAACCAATCACTGACAACAAGACCATGTAAAATCACAGACAACAAGATGGCAAGAGGAAATAAAAAGAATTTACCCAATGGAAACCAAGACAACCTGGCAACACCAGAACCCAACTCTCCCATAACAGCAAACAGCAGAATGCCAAACACTCCAGAAAAAGAAGACTCAGACTTGAAATCATACCTCCAGATGATGATAGAGATCCTTAAACAAGAGCAGAAGGAAAAGCATGAAGAAATAGACGTAGAAATTGACAAATAGAAACAAAAAAATGATTCAAAGAATCAAAAAAACTAAGAGCTGGTTCTTTATGAAAGTTAACAAGATTGATAAATCCTTAACCAGACGAACAAGAGGGCAAAGAGAGAGTATCTAAATTAACAAATCAGAAATGAAAGTAGAGAAATACTAATTAAAACAGTAAATTCAAGAAATCATCAGATCCTACTACAAAAGCCTATACTCAACAAATCTCGAAAATCTGAAGGAAATGTATGAATTCCTAGACAGATACCAGATACTAAAGCTAAACCAGGACCAGGTAAACCATCTACATAATCTCACAACAACTAAAGAAATAGAAGTAGTCATAAAAAGCCTCCCAAACAAAAAAGGCCAGGTCCAGATGGGTTCAGTGCAGAATTCTATCAGACATTTAATGACAACCAATAAACTCCAAATTATTCCACAAAACAGAGTTAGATGGAACACTATCTAACTCATTATTTGAAGCCACAAAAACCCTAGTTTGTAAACCACACAAAGACCCTACAAGGAAAGAGATCTTCAGACCAGTGTCAGGTATAAACATTGATGTAAAAATACTCAACAAAATACTTGCAAACCCAATCTCAGAACACATCAAAATGATCATTCACCATGATCAAGTAGGCTTCATCCCTGGGATAGAGGAATGGTTTATTATAAAGTAATCCAACAAGGTAATACACCATATGAACAAACTCAAAGAAAAATACCACATGGTCATCACACTAGATGCTGAGAAAACATTTGACAAAATTAAACACCCCTTCATGTTAAATAACTTGAAAATAACAGGAATCTAACGCCCATACCTAAGCATAAGAAAAGCAATATACAGCAAACCAATAGCCAACATCAAAATTAATGGTGGGAAACTTGAAGGAATTCCACTAAAATCTGGGACTAGACAAGGATGTCCACTCTCTCCGTACCTAGTCAACATAGTTCTGGAAGTCTGGTCGGAGCAATTAGACAGCAAAAGGAAATCAAAAGGATACAAATTAGAAAGGAAGTAGTAAAAACATCACTATTTGCAGATGATATGATAGTGTACATAAATGACCCCAAAATTTCCACCAGAGAACATCTATAGCTGATAAACAAGTTCAGCAAAGTGGCTAGATATAAAATTCACTCAAATAAATCAGAAGCCTTACTCTACTCAGAGGAGCAAACATGCAGAGAATGAAATTAGGGAAAATATACCCTTCACAATAGTCACAAACAATATGAAATACCTAGGTCTAACTCTAACTAAACAAGTGAAGGACCTGTAAGACAAGAAATTCAAATATCTAAAGAAAGAAATGGAGGAATACCTCAGAAAATGGAAAGATCTCCCATGCTCATGGATTGGAAGGATCAACATTGTAAAACTGGCCATCTTACCAAATGCATTCTACAGATTCAATAAAATCCCCATCAAAATTCCAACCCAATTCTTCATAGAGTTGGAAAGAGCAATGTGCAATTTCATCTGGAAAAGCAAAAGAGCTAGAACAGCGAAATCCATTTTCAAGAACAATAAAACATCTGGGGGAATCACCATCCCTGTCCTCAAGCTATATTACAAGGCCATTGTGTTAAAAACTGCATGGTACTGATACAGAGATAGGTATGTGGAAGAACGGACTAGAGTAGAAGATCCAGAAATGAGCCCTGACATATATGGTCACTTGATTTTGACAAAGGAGCTGTAAACATTCAATGGAAAAAGGACAGCCTCTTCAACAAATGGTGTTGGTCAAAATGACACACAGCATGCAAAAGAATGAAAATAGACCCTTTCTTATCTCCTTGTACGAAGCTCAAGTGCAAGTAGATCAAAGATCTCTACATTAATCCAGGTACACTGAAACTATTAGAAGAGAAATTAGGAAAAAACTTGGAACACATAGGCATAGGAGAAAATTTCCTGAGCAGAAAACCAATGGCTCATGCTCTAAGGTCAATAGCAACAAATGGGACTTAGTGAGATTGCAAAGTTTCTGTAAGGCTAAGGACACTGTCGAGAAAACAAAATGGCAGCCAACAGATTGGGAAAAGATCTTTACCAACCACACATCTGATAGAGGCCTAATATCCAAGGTATACAAAGAACTCAAGAAGTTAGACACCAGAGAATCAAACAACCCTATTAAAAAATTGGGTACAGAGCTAAACATAAAGTTCTCAATTGAGAAATATGGAATGGCCGAGAAGCATCTAATGAAGTGCTTGACATCCTTAGCCCTCATGGAAATGCAAATCAAAACTACCCAGAGCTTTCACCTCACACCAGTCAGAATTGCTAAGGTATAATATTCAGATTACAGAAGATGGTGGCAAAGATGCAGAGAAAGAAGAACAATTCTCCACTGTCGGTGCGGTTGTAAACTTGTACAACCACTCTGGAAATCAGTCTGGTGGTTCCTCAGAAATTGGACATAGTACTACCTGAAGAACCAGTTTTTCCCCTTCTGGGCATATACCCCAGAGAATCTTTAATATACAACAAAGACACATGCACAACAATGTTCATAGCAGCCCTATTTATAATAGCCAGAAGATGGAAAGAACCCAGATGTCCTTCGGTAGATGACTGGATAAAAAATTGTGGTATATTTTCACAATGGAGTACTACTCAGCTATCAGAACCAATGACTTCATGAAATTCGTAATAAAATGGATGCATCTAGAGAATATCATCTTGAGTAAGGTAATCCAGCCACAAATGAACACACATAATGATATGCAGTCACTGATAATTGGATAGTTACCCCAGAAAGCTCAGAACACTCCAGAAACAACTCATAGACTACATGAAGTTCAAGAAACACAAAGGTCAAAAAAAAAAAAAAAAAAAAAAAAAAAAAAAAAAAAAAAAAGAAAAAGAAAAGAAAAGAAAAGAAAAGAAAGAAAATGAAAAACCTTTTTGATTAATCTCATACCCCAAAAAAACATTGACTATTTCTAGGTTATATCTTGTTTTACATGTACTCTATGCTTATTGTAACTAGTAAGATTTTAATGCAAGCTATCAAACCTTTAAAAAATATCAAGTACTGACCAAAATGTATTCATATACTTTTATGCAAAAATGCTTAAAATCTGTACATTTACCTTTGTTTTTTAAAATAAAGTTGTTCAATTAAAAAAAATAGAACATACATGGTATATACTCACTGAAAAGTGGACATTACAATAATGTGCAGTAAAAAATATCAGATTCTAAATTTATACTAAGTAAATATCATCCGGTAAAATAATCCATTAGTTTTATTATTAAGGTGAAATCTTGAGGATGACTGGCTGTTAATTAGATTTTTGGATTTACTGCACTTATTTTTGTGCATAGTCATATTTATGGTAAATCTCCATCTATTTTACTTTTAAAGACTGTACCAATAAATAATAATAATCTTCAAAATAATAATAGGTTTTCATATGGTTTTAATAGCTAAAACTTAATCTAGAATTTTATATGGTCTTAATAGTTACAATATAATCTAGTATTTTCTAATTATAAAATCAATGCATAAATATTTTATAAATGGAAAGAGAGATAGTTGATTACCAGTGTGTGCTCATATTGACTAAATAGTTATTTTCCGTATCACAGTGTTTTTTAAAAGTATTTATTATATTTTACTGATATACACTTTAGATTTATATTTGTTATGATTTACATTCTAACACTAAATATTTTCAGCATATTCCATTTAAAAGATATAAAATATTACAGTTTCTGTAGAATAAAAATATACATTTCATAAATTTTATTACATATATACAATATGTGGAATAATATACAATTAGGTTGCAAGCAAATCTATCATTATTTGATTGAATAAATAAAAATAATGATGTGGTACTACAGTGATCATACTTAGAACTAAGTTAACATTACTGCCAGATATCATGTACACAGTGTTTTCTAGTTAAAACATGACTGACATACAAATAAACTAACACAGTACCCACACAGTTCTAGCCATGTGGAATCACAGTCCCTCAAGTGGGGAGTAGACATATGCTGCCATCCCTAACCTAGATTCTGTGTCCAATTCATAACTGTTTAAAGAGGAAAAATATGTTTTCCCCAGTGAAATTTTACTGAGTATATTAACCACATTTATTATACTCATGCCCAGCCACAGATGGCCAGCTGCAAAATCCCTCAATAGCATTTTTTTTTTTCATATTACTTCTATTCGGTAATTTCTGCTTCATTGTTTTTCTATTTGTATTTTTTAGTTTCCAAAGTTGTATTTTTATGTGCATCATTTGTGTGTTCCTTGTGCCTCTTCTTTTTTTATTTTCTTCCTCTTCAAAAGGTTTTCTTGTGTGAGAGAGAGAGAGAGAGAGAGAGAGAGAGAGAGAGAGAGAGAGAGAGAGAGAGAGAGAGAGAGAGAGAGAGAGAGAGAGAAAGTGTACACAATCTTAGACAAGGAGATGGGGAAAGGAGAAACCATGATCAAAATATACTGCACTAAAAATTATCTTCAATAAAAAAGGTTAAGTCAGGCTCACGTTTATACTTATTGAGTCATGAATTGTTTGAATACAGAAACAGGGTCTTAGTAGGGTTCTTGGGTGGTTTTGCTGTACACATGTCATGGTGTATTTCCATCAGGTGAAGGTATGGTTTGCGGAATTGATTTTCATTTGTCTTTTTTTTTTTAAATCAAATCATTGTGGTCCAACCCATAATTACTTATCTTTTCTTGTGATAAGGATTAAGATTAAAAAGAAGAGAGACAATGAAATTAATAGTGCCTTAAGATTATCAGGAATTTTTCTGCTCTTCTTTAGACTGTGACTGTCCTCCTCCCCCTGAAAATATAATTGAATAATCTGAAGTGTGAAAATAGCAATATTTTATCTCAAAACAATATACTAAGATAATATGTTCTTTTACTTTTGATCATCCTTGAATGTTATGAAACCTTTAAAATGACAGTGTGATTACCCATATAGCATTACTTCAGAAATGATGTAAAGACTCCCCACCCTACCAATTAGATTGTGGAAAAGAAGGAAAAGGACTAGAAATACCTTCTTGGCATTTAAAATTACTTCAATAAGGAGTTAGTATAGTCTATACCACATAAGGACATACATCTTAAAATTTTCATGATCTCAATTATTCAAATTCAAATGCCAAAACTGGTTTAATATCCTATGCTATAATAAGTTTAATAAGTAAAGAATATTGGTTACCTGAGGGCTCAAAGTGTAAAAGGCATAGAGATTGACTGTAACTAAATTCTGAAGAGGAAGAGAAGGTCCAAGAAGTGGAGCATGCATTTTACATATTCTCTGAGGGTGAAATTTTGAAGGAAGAATATTTATGCTTGATAGGTTCTCTGAAATTTGCTGATACAGAACTGGGATGGAAGATCTAGTTGGTACTGCTGGCAGTACTGAATTTCACATTAGGGTGGCTGAAAAAAAATGAGGTGCTTTATTTGTATCAATAAAATATTTTTAAAGAACATATACATGTTTTGCTGTGTGAGTCTTTCTCTCTCTCTCTCTCTCTCTGTGTGTGTGTGTGTGTGTTTGTGTGTGTGTGTGTTGTGTGTGTGTGTGTGTGTGTGAGAGAGAGAGAGAGAGAGAGAGAGAGAGAGAGAGAGAAAGATAGACAGAGACAGAGAAAAACAGAGACAGACTGAGCAAGACAGAGAGAAAGAGACAGACAGACAGAAAGCATTTCTCTGCACACACCCACATGCATGCATACACGGGTTATGGCATACATGTGGAGATCAGAGGATAACTTGTGGGTTCTCTCTACTATGCCTTTCCATGAAATTGAACTCACTTGCTCAGGCTTAGGGCAAATACCTTTACTTGCTGAACCATTATGCCTAGCTTTCAAGTATAAATATAAGGACAAAATTGATTTATTCTTATGTTTGGTCTCTGCTGTGTCCTCAATTTCTTGGATATTTTGGATTAGGAGCTTTTTTGTGACTTGTATTTTCTTTTATTGTTGAGTCAATGTCTGGTATTTTTAATGCATGAGATTCTCTCTTATTTCTTCTAGTCTGTTGGTGATGCTTGGATCTGTGACTGCAAATATCTTTCCTAATTTTTTTTCTTGTCTTGGATATTCTCTGTATTTACATTTCAGATGTTATCCCCTTTACCCCATTCTCATAACCCCTCCCCCTTCCATTGACTCAATGAAGTACTTCCTCCCTGAAACACCCTCTCCCATTCTCATAACCCCTCCCCCTCCCATTGACTCAATGAAGTACTTCCTCCCTGAAACACCCTCTCCCATCATAGTGCCTTGGCATTCCCAGCACTGGGAAAACAAACCATTGCTGGATCAAAGGCCTCTCCTCCCATTGATTCCAGACACTGCAATTCTCTGCAGCATATGCACCTGGAGCTATGGGTCTCTCCATGCTAATTCATTGGTTTGATTTAGTCTCTGGGAGCTCTAGTGGGTTTCGTTAGTTGATAATTTTGTTCTTCCCATGAGATTTCAGACCCTTTCAGCTCCTTCAGTCCTTTCTCTAGCTTTTTTATTAGGGTCCCTGTGTTCAGGCCTATGGGTAGCTGCAAGCATCCTCCTCTGTATCAGTATGATTCTGGCAAAGCCTCTGAGGAGGCATTTATATCAGACTCCTGCCAGTAAGCACTATTTGGCATCAGCAATAGTACTAGAGTATAGTGGCTGCATATGGGATGGATCCACATGTGAGGCAGTCTCTGCATGACGTTTTCTTCAATTCCTGCTCCTCTATTTGTCCCTTTATTTCCTCTCATGAGTGTTTTGTTCTCCCTTCTAAGAAGGACTGAGGCATACACATTCTGGCTTCCTACTCTTTGACCTTCATAAGGTCGGTGAATTATTTCTTGAGTATTCTGAGCTTTTGGGGCTAGTATCTGTTTAACAGTGAGTACATACCATGAGTGTTCTTTTGTGACTGAGTTACCTCACTCAGGATGATAACTTCTAGTTCCATCCATCTGCCTAGAAATTTCATGAAGTCATTGCTTTTAATAGCTGAGTTGTGTAAATGTACCACACTTTCTGTATCCATTCCTCTGTAGAAGGGAATCTGGGTTCTTTCCAGCTTCTGGCTATTATAAATAAGGCTGCTATAAACATGGTGGAGCTTGTGTCTTTGTTAGATGTTGGAGCTTATGGTATGCACTCACTGATAAACAGATACTAGCTCCAAAAAGCTCAGGGTACCCAAGAAAGAATTCACAGACCTCAAAATTATGAAGCTCAAAATTAAGGGAGGCCAGAATGTGGATACCTCAGTCTTTCTTAAAAAGGAGAGCAAAATACTCACAGGAGGAAATAAAGGGACAAATAGAGAAGCAGGGACTGAAGAAAACATCACCCAGAGACTGCAGCACCTGTGGATCCATCCCATATGCAGTCACCTAACATAGTAACTATTGCTGATGCCAAGAAGTTCTAACTTGCAGGACACTGATATGGATGTCTCCTCAGAGGCTTGGCCAGCGTCATACAAATACAGACGAGTACGCTTGCAGCTATTCATCAGACTGAGTATCG
Source organism: Micromys minutus (assembly GCF_963924665.1). NCBI lineage: Eukaryota > Metazoa > Chordata > Mammalia > Rodentia > Muridae > Micromys > Micromys minutus. The sequence continues at coordinate 28,705,632 of NC_137982.1, read as the reverse complement.
GGACCCCAATATAGGAGCTAGAAGAAGGACTGAAAAGCTGAAAGTGCTTGCAACCCCATGGGAAGAACAACAATATCAACTACCCAACACTGCCTCCTCGCCTGCAGAGCTCCTAAAGTCTAAAATGCCAACTAATAAGTACACATGCTGAGACCCATGGCTCCAGTTGCATATGTAGCAACAGATAGCATTTCTGGCATCAAAGAGAAGAGGGGCCTTTGATCCAGTGAAGGCTTGTTTTTCCAGTGAAGGAGAATTCCAAGGTGCTGAGGTGGGAGTGAGTGGTTGGGAGTAGGAGCATCTTCACTGAACCAAGGGGAGAGAGATGGGAGAGTGGCCAAAGGGGATAACATTTGAAATGTAAATACAGAGAATATTCAATAAATAATGATAAAAAAGAAAATATTCATAATAAAAAATTGCTGGCATATTCAACTTGTGTATCCATAAAGAAGGCATTATAATAATTTGCTTATATCATGTGTCTGTGTATGAATACTTTCTTATAGATTAATTTTAAATTATTTATATATTTATTTGGGTAATGTGCATATGTGCAGATGTCTGCAGAGATCTGAAGTCATTTGTTACATCTCCTGGAGCTGAAGTCCTATGCAATTTTAAATGATTTCATTTGTTTGAACTGAACTCAGGACCGTTGCAAGAGCAGTCACACACTCAGTTGGTAAGACAAGTTCCCAGTTTACAATGGCACCTTAAATACTAGTTGTATAGTCTTATGAATTACACAGTATTTGTTCCATTCTAGTGTTTCTTAAAGTGTTATATTCAACATGTTAAACAAATATTAATATTAATGGATTAGCATATTGTGCAAATTTTTATGGACTGGAAAGTTGTTAGTGTTTCCATTTGTTCCATTGTGTCATTGACATAGAAACATGATCATTAAATGACTGACTCAATGACATCATATGCAATCATATTAAAAAGAACACATATTCAAGAAAAATTATGTCCTGGCTTACACTCTGTGCCAGGTATTAAAATATTTTTTCCCACATGGTCACTATTTTTTCAGGTTTTTTAAAATTCTGTGTATGTGTACTGCATAATTTTTCAGTATTCGGTTTAAATTAAAGTAAAAAGCAATGCTGATTTGAGTTTCTAAAACATAACTTGTTGGTTTTGAGTTTTTCCTGCATGACAAACTTAAATATTTGCTCATATGAAAAGACAATTTAATTCAATGATACCATTTTTAAATGACTTACTTAATTAAGCTAGGCACAGTTAATAAATACAAATATTCAAATTAATTTATAAGGTTTATAAAATTTTTATTTTTTCTCATTTTGTAGGTAATGATAATATCCCTTTGACAACTGGCATTTCCACAACAGACATTAATCCACCATAGTAAATAAGTGTCATCTGAGCATTAATGCCCCCCGATGACAAAAATATATTATTTCAGGCCTGTATGCTCTATATCCAAATCAAAGACCATCCAGAAATTAGAGAGGATACTTAGTGAAATTCTCCAATGTCACTAAATGGGTTTATATTTTTCACTTCTCATATTGAATATTTTTGTGCTAATATAGTTTTCCAACAATTTAGTTAAAGGGTATTTTTCACTGGAAGCATGGCAGAGGATGACAAAAAGATTTTTGCAGAATCCATATGCCCTAATTACTAATCAAAAATCCTCACTTCAGGCTACATGCTTGTCTATTATTCCATACTTCTGTGACAGAAATAAGTAAGAGATGAAGATTTAGGCATGTATTGTGATTGTATTTTAGAAAACATTAACATGTTTTGACAGGAGCATCTTAAAGGGAAGCAGCCATTTTATATATATATATATATATATATATATATATATATATATATATATATATATATATATATATATATGTATATATATGTATATATATGTATATATATGTATATATATGTATATGTATATATATGTATATGTATATATATATAAATTAAGTTTTATAAATGAAGTTGGAATACACATCAAACTTACTAAGAAAAATTGAATAAATGTTCTCAGAATATCTTGTGCACATGAATGCAATTTCTTGAGATTTGAAAGTTTCTTCTTTTTAAATTTATTTTTTGATAATTTGATATACCTGTACAATGTATTGTGAAGTCATCTAACTTGATATAAACAGTAAGTTTCTTCCATCACATGACTGTGCTATATTTTTTCTTTTATATTAACTGAACAACTTTATTTTAAAACACAAATATATATGTACATATTTTAAAGCATTTTTGCATAAAAGTATATGAATACATTTTTGTCACTACTTGATTCTTTTTTTAGGTTTGATAGTATGCATTAAAATCTTACTAGTTACAATGAGCATAAAGTACATGTAAAACAAGAGGTAACCTGGAAATAGTCAAAGTTTTCTTGCTGTGTAATGATTAAGCATAATGATTTTTCCTTTTTCTTTTCTTATTTATTTATTTTTTTTGGCCTTTGTTATTCTTGAACTTCATATAGTCTGTGAGGTGTTTCTGGGGTGTTTACAGCTTTCTGGGGTTAGTATTCAATTATCAGTGACTGCATATTATGCCTATTCTTTTGTGATTAGGATACCTCACTAAGGATGATATTCTTTAGATGCATTCATTTTCTTAGAAATTTCATAAAGTCTTTGTTTCTGATAGCTGAATAGTACTCCATTGCGTAAATATACCACAATTTTTATATCCATTCATCTACTAAAGGATATCTGAGTTCCTTCCAGCTTCGGGCTATTACAAATAGGGCTGCTATGACCATTGTTGTTCATGTGTCTTTGTTGTATGTTAGAGAGTCTCTGGGGTATATGCCCAGAAGTTGAATAAACAGGTTCTTCAGGCAGTACTAGGTCCAATTTTCTGAGGAACCTCCAGACTGATTTCCAGAGTGGTTGTACCAGTTTATAAACCCACCAACAGTGGAGAAGTGTTCCTCTTTCTCAGCATCCCTGACAGAATCTGCTGTCATCTGAATTTTTAATTTTAGCCATTCTGGTTGGTATGAGGTAGAATCTCAGGGTTGTGTTTATTTGCATTTTTCTGGTGACTAAGGATGTCAAGCACTTCCTTAGTTGCTTCTCAGCCATTTAATATTCCTCAATTGAAAATATTTTGTTTAGCTCTGTACCATATTTTTTAAAATAGGATTGTTTGATTCTCTGGTGTCTAACTTCTTGACTTCTTTTTATACCTGGGAAAATAGGCCTCTATCAGATGATGGGTTGGTAAAGATCTTTTCCCAATCTGTTGGCTGCCCTTTTGTTTTTTTGACAGTCTCCTTAGCCTTACCAAAAATTTGAAATTTCATTAAGTCCCATTTGGCGATATTGACCTTAGAGCGAACACCATTGTTTTTCTGTTCAGGAAATTTTCTCCTATGCCTATGTCTTCTAAGGTTTTCCCTACTTTCTCATCTAATAGTTTCAGTGTACCTGGTTTAATGTGGAGATCTTTGATCCACTTACACTTGAGCTTGTACATGGAGATAAGAAAGGGTCTAATTTCATTCTTCTGCATGCTGAGTGCCAGTTGGACCAACACAACTTGTTGAAGAAGCTTTCCTTTTTCCATTGAATGTTTACAGATCTTTTGTCAAAAATGAAGTAACCATATATGTGAGGGCTCATTTCTGGATCTTCTATTCTATTATATTGATCTTTGTGCCTATATCTGTACCAGTACCATGCAGTTTCTAACATAATTGTCTTGTAATACAGCTTGAGGTCAGGGATTCCCACAGATGTTTTCTTGTTGTTGAGGATCGATTTCCCTATTCTAGGTCTTTTGTTATTCCAGATGAAATTGCACATTGCTCTTTCAAACGCAATGAGGAACTGGGTTGGAATTTTGATGGGGATTGTATTGAATCTATAGATTGCTTTTGGTAAGATGGCCAGTTTAACAATGTTGATCTTTCCAATCCATGAGAATGGGAGATCTTTCCATTTTCTGAGATCTTCCGCAATTTCCTTCTTTAGAAGTTCTTGTCTTACAGGTCCTTCACTTCCTTAGTTAGAGTCACACAAAGGTGTTTTGTATTGTTTGTGTCTATTGTGAAGCATATATTTTCCCTAATGTCTTTCTCCCCATGTTTGTCCTTTGAGTAGAGGAAGGCTACTGATTTGTTTAAGTTAATTTTATATCCAGCGACTTTGAGGAACTTATTTATTAGCTGTAGAAGTTCTCTAGTGGAATTTTTGCAATCACTTACATAAACTATCATGTCATCTGCAAACAGTGATGGTTTTACTACTTCCTTTCCAATTTGTATCCCTTTCATTTCCTTTTGCTCTCTAATTTCTCTGGCTAGGACTTCCAGTACTATGTTGAATAGGTAGGGGGAAAGTGAGCAGCCTTGTTGAGTCCTGGGATTGCTTCAAGTTTCCCACTATTAAGTTTGATGTTGGCTACTGGTTTGCTGTATGTTGCTTTTATTATGCTTAGTTATGGGCCTTGGATTCTTCTTCTTTCCATGTCTTTTAACATGAAGGGGTGTTGAATTCTGTCAATTGCTTTCTCTGCATCTATTGAGATGACAACATGGTTTTTTCCTTTGAATTTGTTTATATGGTGGAATATGTTGATGGATTTCCATATGTTAAGCCATGCTTGCATCCCAGGGATGAAGCATACTTGATCATGGTGAATGATCACTTTGATGTGTTCTTTGATTTCGTTTGCAAGCATTTTGTTGAGTATTTTTGCATCAATATTCATAAGTGAGATTGGTCTGATGTTCTCTTTCCTTGTAGGGTCTTTGCGTGGTTTAGAAACAAGCATTATTTTGTCCTCGAAAAAGAAATTAGGTAGGGTTCCGTGTGACTCTATTTTGTGTAATAGTTTGGAGAGTATTGGTATTAGTTCATCAATAAATGACTGAGAGAATTCTGCACTTAACCCATCTGGACCTCACCTTTTTTTGGTTGGGAGGCTTTTGATGACTGCTTCTATTTCTTTAGTTGTTGTGGAACTATTTACATGGTTTACCTGTTACTGCTTTAAATTTAGTATCTGGTATTTGTCTAGAAATTCATCAATTTCCTCCAGATTTTCCAGCTTTTGAGCATAGTCTTTTGTATTAGGATCTGATGATTTTTTGAATTTCCTTTGTTTCAGTTGTTATTTCTCCTCTTTCCTTTCTGATTTTGTTAATTTGGATACTCTCTCTTTGCCCTCTAGTTAGTCTGGCTTTGGATTTATCAATATTGTTAATTTTCTCAAAGAACCAGCTCTTGGTTTTGTTGATTCTTTGAATGGTTCTTTTTGTTTCTATTTGATCAATTTCTGCTCTGAGTTTGATTATTTCTTGCCATCTACTCCTCTTGGGTGTATCTGCTTCCTTTTATTCTTGCTCTTTCAACTGTGCTGTCAAGTAGCTCCTGTATGCTCTTTCCAATTTCTTTTTGGAAGCACTCAGAGCTATGAGGTTTCCTCTCTGTGCTGCTTTCATTGAATCCCATAGGTTTGTGCATGTTGTGTTTTCATTTTCATTAAATTCTAGAAAATCCTTAATTTTTTCTTTTATTTCTTCTTTGACCATTCTATTTTTAATACAGCACTGTTTTATTTCCATGTGTATATGGGCTTTTTGTTGTCATTGCTGTTATTAAAGACCAGCCTTAGACCATGGTGATCTTATAGGATTCATGGGAGTATTTGTATCTTCTTATATATACTAAGACTTGTTTTGTGACCAATCAGATGGGCAATTTTGGAGCAGGTAATGTGAAGTGATGAGAAGGCATATTCTTTTGATTTAGGATGAAATGTTCTGTAGATATCTACTAATTTCAATTGGTTCATAACCTCTGCTAGTTTTACTGTGTCCTTGTTCAGTTTATGTTTCCGTGATCTGTCCATTGACGAGAGTGGAGTGTTGAGGTCTCCCACTATTTTTGTGTGGGGTGCAATGTATTATTTGAGCTTCAGTAGTGTTTCTTATATGAATATGGGTGCTGTTCTATTTGGAGCATATGTTAATGTTTGAGAGTTTCTCCTGACAATTTTTCCCTGTAATGACTAAAAAGTGTCCTTTCTTACCTTTTTGTTAACTTTTGGTTGAAAATCTACTTTTTTAGATATTAGATTGGCTACTCCAACTTGTTTCTTGGGGCTCTTTTCTTGGAAGTTTTTCCCCAAACTTTTACTCTGAGATAGTGTCTGTCTTTGTCTCTGAGATGAGCTTCCTGTATGCAGCAAAATACTGGATTCTGTTTATGTATCCAATTTGATAGCCTATGTCTTTTTATTCTTTTTTTTTTTTTTTTTTTTTTTTGCTTAGTTATTTTCTTGTTTTTTACTAGTATGTAGTTTGCCTCCTTGTATTGAGTTTTCTACCTATAATTAGTTTTAGTGTTAGGTTTGTGGTCAGATATTGTGTAATTTTAGTTTTGTTCTGGAATATCTTGGTCTCTCCATCTATGGTGCTTGAGAGTTTTGCTGGGTATAGCAGCTTAGGCTGAGACTTATGTTTTCTTAGGGTCTGCATGATCTTCTAGCTTTCATAGTCTCTGTTGAGAAGTCTGGTGTGATTCTGTTTGGTCTGCCTTTATATATTACATGGCCTTTTACCCTTACTGCTTTTAGTATTCTTTCTTTGCTTTGGGTTCTTGGGGTTTTGACTATTAAGTGTCGGGAGTAATTTCTTTTCTTGTCCACTCTATTTGGAGTTCTGTTTTCTTCTTTTATGGCTCATGGTCATCTCATTCTTAAGGGTAGTTTTCTTCTATGATTTTATTGAAGATATTTATTGTGCCTCTTAGTGGATATTTTTTCCCCTCTTCTATTCCTATTATCCTTTGGTTTGGTCTTCTCATCGTGTCCTGGATCTTCTGGACATTTTGGGTTCAGGGCTTTTTGGCTTTTGCATCTTCTATCACTGTTTTTTTTTTCTATGGTTTCAATGTTGTCTTCAGCCCCTGAGATTCTCTCTTCCATCTCTTGTAATCTGTTGGAGATGCTTGCATCTGTGACTCCTGAATTCTTTTTTAGATTTTCTACCTCCGGGGTTATGTCTTTAGTGTTTTCTTTATTGTTTCTATTTCCATTTTAAATTTTTTCTTCAATTTCTTCATATCTTTGGTTCAGTTTTCCTTTAGTTCTTTTACTTCTTTGAGAATTTTTCCTCTTTCCTCTTTAAAAGTTTCTATTTCTTTATGCTTTTCCTCCCATTCTTGTTTAAAGATCTCCATCATCATCTGGAGGTATGATTTCAGGTCTGGGTCTTCTTTTTCTGGAGTGTTTGGCATTCTGCTGTTTGCTGTGTTGGAAGAGCTGGGTTCTGATGTTGCCAGGTTTTTTTTTCCTTTTCATTGGGTAAGTTCTTTCGCTTTCCTCTTGCCATCTTGTTTTCTCTGGTTGTATGTGGTCTTGTCAATGATTGGTTCCCATCTCTCCTGTGACTGGGCATGTTTCCCTAGCCTTTTCTTTGTCCTGGCTACTCGCAGCACAGTCTCACCAGGCCTGCAGATTGTCCTATATTTAATCATAACTTTTGAAAGCAGGTTTACAGGACCTGGTATGAACGTCTCCCGATCAATTTAGGACTGAAATTCAATTAAAATTCGTCCCTGTTACTCTAAATTTTCCCCATCCATGTTTTTCAGAATTTTTTCTTTCCAACAAAATCTTGTACTACTTTCATGTTCTGAGTTTCACAGAACCCCATGTTACCCTCAGCTCTTACAATCTCTGTTCCTTTTTCACAATGATCCCTGGGTCTTGGAAGCATTAATATAAATATCCTTTTCAGGAATGAGTACTAAATGGTCATTTATCCTCAGCATTGTGAGCTTATAGGTACCTGCATCAACTATTACTTGCTGCAAAAGAAGCTTCTCTCTATCTAAATCTAAGGTAACAAATATATTTGACAGGTATTTCTATTATATATACATCTAACTTGGTATTAACTGTAAGTTTCCCTCATTCCTTAGGGCTTGCAATATTTTCAACTATTTGGGGGGGGGGTGGTTTACAGGACCAGGTCTGTATTTCTTCTTATGAAGTTGGGCTGAAATTCAATCAGAAAATATTTGTCACCCCTAAAACATTTGTGTCAGTATTGCACTAGTGGGACTATCTTTCTACTGATTGGAATTTAGTAAACAGTCTCAACAGTCAGGTAAGATTGTTGGTTCCCTTTTTTAACTAGCAACTTCCATTGTATCTTCTAGAAAGGAGAACACTGGTCAGCAGGATGAAGGTTTCCTTAGTTCTAGTGTGACTTGTGCTGGTCATTTGAATAAGAAAGGCCACTATAGGCTAATATATTTAAATACTTGCTTCCCAATTGTTAAACTTTTGGCCAAAATTAGATAGTGTGCCCTTGTTAGAGAGGTGGTATCATAAGACTCATGTCATTCTCTGGTAGCTATCTGTGCCTTGTGGTAGCATCTCAAGGTGTGAGCTCTCATACTGCTCCAGTGCCATGCTTCCATGACCTCCACCATGCTCCTCCTCATCATAATCATCATGGATTCCAGCCCTCAGGACCTGTAAGCCCCAAATAAACTCTTCCTTTTATAAATTACTGTGGTCACAGTGCATTTTCACAGCAATAAAAAAGTAACTAAGGTGGGGTCTTACCATCTTGTTTTGTTGGTAGATCAAGAAAAATGGGAATAGTCTTTTTTTCATTAGTTTTCCATCTGTGAATTTAGACTCCTTTGATGGTCAGATTATTTTTTTCACAGAAGTCTCCTAAGACTATATGCATATGAAATGTTTACATTATGATTCACAATGGTATCAAAAATACAGTTATGAAGTAAGAAAAAAATTATAAATGGGGGTCACCACAACTGCATTAAAAGGTCAGAATATTAGGAAGGTAGTTGAAAAACACTGCTCTATTATTTTTTAAGCCTCTCGTGCTAATGACTCACAGGGAGATAGGTCACATTTGACCCTTGACTTTTGCTTAAGGACCTATGGCTTTAGGTATTACCAATAGATATTCATGAAGGGTACCCATAATAAGTTTTAAAATTAGCTAATGTTAAGTAATCACAAAAAATATAACTTTCTGAACAATATTTCTTTATCCCCTACATTGTGGTTGACCTTTTCATTTTTCCTCACTATTATTCTATCACCTAACCTCCAAACGTGCAAACTTTTTCAGTCCTAGTATTTCTGTCTTTGCTCTTTTAAACTACATGCATTTTATATTAGACCTTCCTTGAAGTATTGAATGGAATGGAATTTCTTTATTAAAAAAGCATAAAACATAAAAGTTGATTTAGTAATGTGAATTGTCAGGAGAAAACTATAATGCCTTTTTTAAAACTACCATGAAAGAGAACTATAATGATACCTTGGAAGAGGAAAATGAGGATGGTGGGGAAGAAGAGGATGAACGTAAAGATGAGGATATAGAAGGAGAAGATGATAAAGATAAAGTCAGTGGGGAGGAAGAAGAATTTGGACATGATGGAGAAGTTGATGAAGATGAAGAAGATGAGGATGGAGATAAGAATGAAGAGGAGGAAGAAATTGGGAAAGGTGAAAAGAGAAAGAGAAACAGATGATGAAGGAGAAAAGACTAAGACTCGAAACAACCTGCAAGAAGCAGAACTATTGAGTATTGGTTGGACTGCTCATGGATTTAGTAGCTGTTTTCTTCTTCTTCTTCTTCTTCTTCTTCTTCTTCTTCTTCTTCTTCTTCTTCTTCTTCTTCTTCTTCTTCTTCTTCTTCTTCTTCTTCTTCTTCTTCTTCTTCTTCTTTTTCCTTTTTCTTCTTCTTCTTCTCCTCCTCCTCCTCATTATTATTATTATTTATTATTATACAATGTCCAGATGTTTTTATATCCAAAACACCTTCCCAGATGTTTTCAAAAGGTAGCTGTGATCCCATCCTCAGGTCACCCCCACCCAAAGATCCAAAAATTGTTTCTGCAATATTCTGTATTCTTTTATATAGCCCCTTGGTAATCTACCACCAAGCCTGGGAACTTCGCCACAAAACAGTTGTAAATTGTGTTATAAATTGTAAAATGTTGTTAGGTTTTTCTGTAAGACTATTGCTGTATTGTCACAACTGTGATTGGTAAGTTGAGAGTCCTGGTTACCATTACACTGAGATTGTAACAACATTTTTACTTTCCATACAACTAGGAAAATCTTTGTAAATAAAATCTTAACATTTTGAAAAAATGTATCATATAAGATTGAACTAATGAATGCCTTTAGGGTTGTATAAATGGACTGATATATAAAAAATCTAGACAGTCTAGGAGTAAAAACTAAGTGATCAACATTTGGGTTTTGACTATAACATTCATACTATGCCTAAAAGTTAATAACAAACTATAAGAGAATTAAGGAGTTTAACAAAGCAATTTCCACTGTATTTGAGGGTAAACTAGGTGTTAAAAAGACTATCCACTAAAATGATCAACTTATAGGCTAACAATCGATACTATTTTTGCTCATGAGTTTAATAACTCAAGAATTATATCAATAATATAGTTTCTCCTAAAAATCAGTGTGCAGAAAAATTACACTAACATGAAAAGAAATGCTTTATAGCATGCAGGTTTATTTACATTGATAATTTGAAAGA